>NW_025737340.1:0-334 GCF_021292245.1 Micropterus dolomieu
TGAACCTGAGTCTCACCTGTCCTGCAGGTGTCCTGATGTGTTTACTGAACCTGAGTCTCACCTGTCCTGCAGGTGTCCTGATGTGTTTACTGAACCTGAGTCTCACCTGTCCTGCAGGTGTCCTGATGTGCTTACTGAACCTGAGCCTCACCTGTCCTGCAGGTGTCCTGATGTGTTTACTTAAACTTAGTCTCACCTGTCCTGCAGGTGTCCTGATGTGCTTACTGAACCTGAGCCTCACCTGTCCTGCAGGTGTCCTGATGTGCTTACTGAACCTGAGTCTCACCTGTCCTGCAGGTGTCCTGATGTGTTTACTTAAACTGAGTCTCACCTG
>NW_025737341.1:0-240 GCF_021292245.1 Micropterus dolomieu
TTATTCAGTCCCGTCCCCCACCCCCCTAAGCAGGAGGACGCCAGGTCCCTCCAGCCCAGGGCTTATAGCAAGAGCCCCTCTAGCACCGGCAGCACCCCAGAGTCAGCGACAACCCCGCCCATCCCCAGGACGGGCCCAGCACGCAGACCCGCCCCAGACCCAGAGGCTCCAAAGCCCCGTGCCCCAGACCCCCACACACTCCCGAGGCAGGTCAGTGCAGCCCCAACCCAAAGTCCAACA
>NW_025737341.1:338-1809 GCF_021292245.1 Micropterus dolomieu
AGGCAATGCCACTCAGGCCAGGTCAGGCCAGAAGACCCCCACCCCCGCGCCCTTCCCTCCCTAGCAGCGAAGCATCCCACACACAAACCCCCACCGTCTCCAAAGAAAAGAGACAGCAATCACCCCGCGACTGCAGCAACAGCCCCTCAGCCCTAGGGAGTCAGCAGATGCACCTAGCCCCTAGGACTCAACACGACCACAATCCAGAGGGCCGCGACGCGACTGCGAAGCAACCATCGACACACCACAAAGCACAATCCCTCCATACACAGGACCCCGGCACAACCACCAAGCATCCAGTCCGGGCACTACAATCCAGAGGAGACACCCCCCAACCAGCTCAAAAAGGACCAGCCCGCATCCCCAACCCACCCCGTCAACCCCTTCTTCCCGGTCCCCCACCCCTCCAACAACCAGTCGCCAGACCCCTCAGAGAACCGAAATGCAATTATCAGGATGCACAGCATGCACACAGGACAGAGCCGCACACCAGCCCAGTCCAGGCCCGCACCCGATGCCCCCAACCCCCGACAAGCACGCAAGCCAATAATGACCTACAGATGAGCCAATCAACACTACCCCGCTACCAATCTAACTAGCAGCACACAACAGCCAAGTAATGCGCTGCACAGAAGAGATGCCAGCCGGCGCAAACCGCCCCCATCCCCCCCGCAGCCAGAGAGACCACAGACCCCACCCACAGCTACACCGTGACCCACACTGCACGTTCACCACCGGACCGAAACCCACCACAAGCACCCCCCCCCACCAACCTCCACCGCCATGCCCGCCACCCGCCCCCTCCCCCCAACCTGGACCCACACACAGGACACACAGAGAGGCAGCCAAGCACCAAGCGCCACCACATCCGCACAGCGCGCGAGTCAAAATCACCACCCGCGCACCGATACCAACAACCGCGCGATACCCAAGCAGACATTTTCTCCATGCTAATGTGATCTATAAGGTGATTCCGATATTGGGTGATACTTATATTCTTTTTGGCCTTCCAGTTCATGAGGATAGTTTTCTTGGCAATGCATAAGGCAGTGAGAAGTATGTATGATGTGTCAACCTCTATACTAATGTCACTTAGGTCCCCCAGCACGCAGAGTGATGGGGGACCTGGGACTGGGACGGGGTAACTTAGCCATATCGATAGGTCTTCACATATCTTCTGCCAGAACTTTTGAACAGGTGTACATTGCCACATAGCATGCATGTAACTATCAGATATGTTACCTGAGCAGTTCCGGCAGATGTTTGACTGCATAAGACCCATTCTGAACATCCTTTGTCCAGTATAGTGTGTTCTATGGAGAGTTTTATACTGTATAAGTTGTAGATTGGGATTTGTAGTCATTCTAAAGGTATTTAAACATATCTGCATCCAAAAGTTTTGGTCTGGACTAATGGATAGATCTGTCTCCCACTTTAAGAATGGGAGAGAGATTGAACTATCTGTTTTTAA
>NW_025737342.1:0-619 GCF_021292245.1 Micropterus dolomieu
GACCCATTTTGTTTTCCTTGTATCTGCTTCCCCTTGGACATATTAACCATAAACATGGCATTTCCTTTCATATTTATGCTGATGACACACAAATATACTTGCCCGTCAGATCCACAGACCCTGGAATGCTGAGTTCACTCAACAACTGCCTTTGTGAAGTTAAAAAATGGATGTCAAATAATTTCTTCCAACTGAACTCAGACAAAACAGAAATCCTGGTCATCGGGTCCCAGCAGATGGCAAATCAAATACTGCCATCTGCTTGTTCCCTAGTAAATCACATTAAGCCTGTTGCAAAGAACCTTGGTGTTTGGTTTGATAGTAATTTAAATTTCGAGCAGCACACCACAAAGATTGTTCAATCATGTTTTTATCAACTTAGAAATATAGCAAAAATTTGATCTATGTTAACTTTTAAGGACACCAAGGACCATTTTACACGCCTTCATCTCATCATGCCTGGATTATTGCAACAGCCTTTTCACCTGTTTAACCCAAAAATCTATTGATCGACTCCAGATTGTCCAGAACTCAGCTACCAGGCTTTTAACCAGAACAAAGAAATATGACCACATTACTCCTATTTTAGCTTCATTACACTGGCTCCCAGTATGTTTTA
>NW_025737343.1:0-559 GCF_021292245.1 Micropterus dolomieu
AGTACGCAGTAATGTACAGGCTCAGTACGTAGTACGCAGTAATGTACAGGCTCAGTACACAGTAATGTACAGGCTCAGTACGCAGTACACAGTAATATACAGGCTCAGTACGTAGTACGCAGTAATGTACAGGCTCAGTACGCAGTAATGTACAGACTCAGTACGCAGTAATGTACAGGCTCAGTACGCAGTAACGTACAGGCTCAGTACGCAGTAACGTACAGGCTCAGTACGCAGTACGCAGTAATGTACAGGCTCAGTACGCAGTAATGTACAGGCTCAGTACTCAGTACACAGTAATGTACAGGCTCAGTACTCAGTACACAGTAATGTACAGGCTCAGTACTCAGTACACAGTAATGTACAGGCTCAGTACACAGTAATGTACAGGCTCAGTACGCAGTACGCAGTAATGTACAGGCTCAGTACACAGTAATGTACAGGCTCAGTACGCAGTATGCAGAAATATACAGGCTCAGTACGTAGTACGCAGTAATGTACAGGCTCAGTACGCAGTAATGTACAGGCTCAGTACGCAGTAATGTACAGGCTCAGTACG
>NW_025737344.1:0-324 GCF_021292245.1 Micropterus dolomieu
GAGAAATATGATCTCTTTTCCTGGTTCCTGTCAGAACACGTGCTGCAGCATTCTGGATCAGCTGAAGAGCCTTAATGGACTTTTTCGAGCAGCCTGATTATAGGGTATTGCAGTAATCCAGCCTAGAAGTAACAAATGCATGGACTAGTTTTTCTGCATCATTTTAGACAGGATGTTCCTGATTTTTGCAATATTACGTAGGTGAAAAAAGGCGGTCCTTCAAATTTGCTTAATGTGAGACTTAAACGACATGTCCTGATCAAAGATAACTCCAAGATTCCTCACAGTGGTGCTGGAGGCCAGGGCGATGCCATCAAGGGAAAC
>NW_025737345.1:0-402 GCF_021292245.1 Micropterus dolomieu
AATACACACTGTAACACACGCACACAGATACGCACTGTAACACACACGCACACAGATACACACTGTAACACACACGCACACAGATACACACTGTAACACACACACTGTAACACGCACACAGATACACACTGTAACACACACGCACACAGGTACACACTGTAACACACACGCACACAGATACGCACTGTAACACACACACTGTAACACGCACACAGATACACACTGTAACACACACGCACACAGATACGCACTGTAACACACACGCACACAGATACACACTGTAACACACACGCACACAGATACGCACTGTAACACACACACTGTAACACGCACACAGATACGCACACAGATACGCACTGTAATACACACACACACACACAGATACGCACTGTAACACACACA
>NW_025737346.1:0-514 GCF_021292245.1 Micropterus dolomieu
TTTACTAATACTTCACTAATGCTTTACAGTGTGTAGTTATTATAAAGTGCTATATTTCTTTGTTTCTGTTGGTTTCAATGTGTTTTCACAAATAATGTCTGATCACTGATATTGATCCTTCAGAACACACACACACACAGACACACACACACACACACACACACACACACACACAGACTGGCCTGAGATCAGCAGCATGTTATTGATCTGTGTTGACATGAATAGGTGTATGAATGTTGTGCTGACATTTGGATGATGTCTGTAGAAGGCTGACATTATGATGATCCACAATAACACAAAGACAAAGTCACTCTACTCATTTTAGGGAAAAGCTCATTGATTAGGACATAGTAATGTTGAGCTCCACATTTAAAACCTGAACACATCTGATTGGATTAGAAATGGATTTTTATCTCCATCATTTATTCTTTATTCAGATTGAGTAACTGCAGTTTGTCAGAGATCAGCTGTGCTTCTCTGGTCTCAGCTCTGAAGTCCAACCCCTCCCATCTGA
>NW_025737347.1:0-583 GCF_021292245.1 Micropterus dolomieu
TTGCAGAAAGCAACGAAACCTGCAATAGAACAGAGAGGGGGGCTTGGGGAGGAGAAAAACAACAACAAACAAACAATAAAAATAATAATAATAGTATTAAAGCTGCAAGCAGCGTTGGGCGGGCCCTCGCACTTGTAGCGCGTCCGCGTGTGACTCGGCCGTGCATATTCTGCACCACGTACTGCTACACTGCGCCACGTACTGCTACACTGCACCACGTACTGCTACTGCAACACGTACTGCTACTGCAACACGTACTGCTACACTGCAACACGTACTACTACACTGCAACATGTACTGCACCACGTACTGCTACACTGCACCACGTACTGCTACACTGCACCACGTACTGCTACTGCAACACGTACTGCTACACTGCAACACGTACTACTACACTGCAACATGTACTGCACCACGTACTGCACCACGTACTGCTACTGCAACACGTACTGCACCACGTACTGCTACTGCAACACGTACTGCACCACGTACTGCTACTGCAACACGTACTGCTACACTGCAACACGTACTACTACACTGCAACATGTACTGCACCACGTACTGCTACACTGCACCACGTACT
>NW_025737348.1:0-774 GCF_021292245.1 Micropterus dolomieu
ATAATAATAATAGTATTAAAGCTGCAAGCAGCGTTGGGCGGGCCCTCGCACTTGTAGCGCGTCCGCGTGTGACTCGGCCGTGCATATTCTGCACCACGTACTGCTACACTGCACCACGTACTGCTACTGCAACACGCACTGCACCACGTACTGCTACACTGCACCACGTACTGCTACACTGCACCACGTACTGCTACTGCAACACGTACTGCTACACTGCAACACGTACTACTACACTGCAACATGTACTGCACCACGTACTGCTACACTGCACCACGTACTGCTACACTGCACCACGTACTGCTACTGCAACACGTACTGCTACACTGCAACACGTACTACTACACTGCAACATGTACTGCACCACGTACTGCACCACGTACTGCTACTGCAACACGTACTGCACCACGTACTGCTACTGCAACACGTACTGCACCACGTACTGCTACTGCAACACGTACTGCTACACTGCAACACGTACTACTACACTGCAACATGTACTGCACCACGTACTGCTACACTGCACCACGTACTGCTACACTGCAACACGTACTGCACCACGTACTGCTACTGCAACACGTACTGCACCACGTACTGCTACTGCAACACGTACTGCACCACGTACTGCTACTGCACCACGTACTGCTACACTGCACCACGTACTGCTACTGCAACACGTACTGCACCACGTACTGCTACACTGCACCACGTACTGCTACACTGCACCACGTACTGCTACTGCAACACGTACTGCTACACTGCAACACGTACTAC
>NW_025737349.1:0-659 GCF_021292245.1 Micropterus dolomieu
CAGATGAAGACAGAAGAGATGAAGACATCACAGATGAAGACAGAAGAGATGAAGACATCAGACAGAAGAGATGAAGACATCACAGATGAAGACATCAGCGATGAAGACATGAAGAGATAAAGACATCACAGATGAAGACAGAAGAGATAAAGACATCAGACAGAAGAGATGAAGACATCACAGATGAAGACAGAAGAGATGAAGACAGAAGAGATAGACATCACAGATGAAGACAGAAGAGATGAAGACATCAGACAGAAGAGATGAAGACATCACAGATGAAGACAGAAGAGATGAAGACAGAAGAGATGAAGAGATAAAGACAGAAGAGATGAAGACATCAGACAGATGAGATAAAGACATCACAGATGAAGACATCAGAAATGAAGACATCACAGATGAAGACAGAAGAGATGAAGACATCACAGATGAAGACAGAAGAGATGAAGACATCAGACAGAAGAGATGAAGACATCACAGATGAAGACATCAGCGATGAAGACATGAAGAGATAAAGACATCACAGATGAAGACAGAAGAGATAAAGACATCAGACAGAAAAGATGAAGACATCACAGATGAAGACAGAAGAGATGAAGACAGAAGAGATAGACATCACAGATGAAGACAGAAGAGATGAAGACATCAGACAGAAGAGA
>NW_025737350.1:0-454 GCF_021292245.1 Micropterus dolomieu
GCCTGTGGTGTCTGCTCCTCCTGTGGCCAGTTGATGTTGAGCTTAGCCACGGCTATAGTCACCACCTCCAGCAGCACGTCATAGTCGGGCGCCGCCAGTTGACGCCGCCCCGACACCCGGAAGTCATCGTCCACTACGCTGAGCACGCCCGCCTCCTCGGAGTCGGATTGCTGCAGTGTCTCCGGATCCAAACCGCGAGCGGGAGAAGCCGAGAACGGGCTCCCGAACGAGGAAAGGAAGCGACAGATCACGCTGTGAACCCCCAAGCCGCAGGGCTGCCTCAGCAGCCGCAGGGCCCGCACCGCGGGGAAAACACATCCGGCCATCCTCGGAAAAGAGAGCCATGCTGTACCTCAGTACCCGCACGGAAAGGGCTTCGCAACGGGCGCAGGCAGCCCCCTCGAGAGCTGCCCGGGCGTGCTCCATCCCCAAACATGAGACACACATCTCATGA
>NW_025737351.1:0-485 GCF_021292245.1 Micropterus dolomieu
AGGACAGGACAGATAGAGGACAGGGACAGGACAGAGAGAGGACAGGGTCAGGGACAGGACAGGGAGAGGACAGGACAGGGAGAGGACAGGGTCAGGGACAGGACAGGGAGAGGACAGGGTCAGGGACAGGACAGGGAGAGGACAGAATATAAGAACGAAGAAGAGGAGAGGGGTTGGGTCGGTATTTAAGGGAATACGGAAGTGGCATGACTGAGGTTTGGTCTTATTCCAGACAGGGACAGGATAGGGACAGGAAAGGGAGAGGACAGGACAGATAGAGGACAGGGACAGGACAGATAGAGGACAGGACAGATAGAGGACAGGGACAGATAGAGGATAGAGGACAGGGACAGATAAGAGGACAGGGACAGATAGAGGACAGGGACAGGACAGATAGAGGACAGGGACAGGGACAGATAGAGGACAGAGACAGGACAGATAGAGGACAGAATATAAGAACGAAGAAGAGGAGAGGGGTTGGGTCG
>NW_025737352.1:0-551 GCF_021292245.1 Micropterus dolomieu
GGAGAGGACAGGACAGATAGAGGACAGGGACAGGACAGATAGAGGACAGGACAGATAGAGGACAGGGACAGATAGAGGATAGAGGACAGGGACAGATAGAGGACAGGGACAGGGACAGATAGAGGACAGAGACAGGACAGATAGAGGACAGAATATAAGAACGAAGAAGAGGAGAGGGGTTGGGTCGGTATTTAAGGGAATACGGAAGTGGCATGACTGAGGTTTGGTCTTGTTCCAGACAGGGACAGGATAGGGACAGGAAAGGGAGAGGAAAGGGAGAGGACAGGACAGATAGAGGACAGGACTGGACAGGGACAGGAAAGGGAGAAGACAGGACAGATAGAGGACAGGACTGGACAGGGACAGGGAAGGGAGAGGACAGGACAGATAGAGGACAGGGACAGGACAGATAGAGGACAGGACAGATAGAGGACAGGGACAGATAGAGGATAGAGGACAGGGACAGATAGAGGACAGAGACAGGACAGATAGAGGACAGAATATAAGAACGAAGAAGAGGAGAGGGGTTGGGTCGGTATTTAAGGGAATAC
>NW_025737353.1:0-421 GCF_021292245.1 Micropterus dolomieu
CCAGAATTACAGCAACATCCCCTCCAACTACCAGAATTACAGCAACATCCCCTCCAACTACCAGAATTACAGCAACATCCCCTCCAACTACCAGAATTACAGCAACATCACCTCCAACTACCAGGATTACAGCAACATCCCCTCCAACTACCAGGATTACAGCAACATCCCCTCCAACTACCAGGATTACAGCAGCATCCCCTCCAACTACCAGAATTACAGCAGCATCCCTTCCAACTACCAGAATTACAGCAGCATCCCCTTCAACTACCAGAATTACAGCAGCATCCCCTCCAACTACCAGGATTACAGCAACATCACCTCCAACTACCAGAATTACAGCAACATCACCTCCAACTACCAGAATTACAGCAGCATCACCTCCAACTACCAGAATTACAGCAGCATCCCCTCCAACTAC
>NW_025737354.1:0-496 GCF_021292245.1 Micropterus dolomieu
AGCCTGTCCCTCAGCCTGCTAGCGCCGCTAGCCCCCAGCCTGGCCCGGTCCCTCAGCCTGCTAGCGCCGCTAGCCCCCAGCCTGGCCCGGTCCCTCAGGCTGCTAGCGCCGCTAGCCCCCAGCCTGGCCCGGTCCCTCAGGCTGCTAGCGCCGCTAGCCCCCAGCCTGGCCCGGTCCCTCAGGCTGCTAGCGCCGCTAGCCCCCAGCCTGGCCCGGTCCCTCAGCCTGCTAGCGCCGCTAGCCCCCAGCCTGGCCCGGTTCCCCAACCTGCTAGCGCCGCCAGCCTCCAGCCTGGCCCCTCCGATCCCCCCCCTTAGGGCCACTAGTCCTCGTGTTCTGTTGGCGGACGGACCGGCTTCAGCCCCGCCGGCGGTCCGGCCGACCCCTGCTCTTCGTGTTCTGTTGGCGGACGGACCGGCTTCAGCCCCGCCGGCGGTCCGGCCGACCCCTGCTCCTCGTGTTCTGTTGGCGGACGGACCGGCTTCAGCCCCGCCGG
>NW_025737355.1:0-1706 GCF_021292245.1 Micropterus dolomieu
CAGCTGAAGAGTCTTAACGGACTTTTTCGAGCAGCCTGATAATAAGGAATTGCAGTAATCCAGCCTAGAAGTAACAAATGCATGGACTAGTTTTTCTGCATCATTTTTAGACAGGATGTTCCTGTTTTTCGCAATATTACATAGGTGGAAAAAGGCGGTCCTTGAAATTTGCTTAATGTGAGACTTAAACGACATGTCCTGATCAAAGATAACTCCAAGATTCCTCACAGTGGTGCTGGAGGCCAGGGCGATGCCATCCAGGGAAACTATATCTTTAGATAATGCGTCATGGAGGTGCTTAGGCCCCAGAGCAATAACTTCAGTTTTATCTGAGTTTAACATTAGAAAATTACAGGTCATCCAGGTTTTAACATCCTGAAGGCACATTTGAAGTTTAGCTAACTGATTAGTTTCATCTGGCTTGATCGATAGATATAACTGAGTATCATCTGCATAACAATGAAAGCTTATGGAATGTTTCCTGATAATATTGCCTAAGGTAAGCATATATAAAGTGAAGAGGATTGGTCCAAGGACAGATCCTTGAGGAACTCCATGACTAACTTTGGCATGCATGGAAGACTCATCGTTAACATGTACAAACTGAAATCGATCTGATAAATAGGACTTAAACCAGCTTAGAGCGGTTCCTTTAATGCTAATGAAATATTCCAGTCTTTGCAATAGGATCTGATGGTCAATGGTATCAAATGCAGCACTAAGATCTAATAAAACCAGTACAGAGACAAGTCCTTTGTCTGATGCAATAAGGAGGTCGTTAGTAATTTTCACCAGTGCTGTCTCTGTGCTATGATGAGCTCTAAATCCTGACTGAAAATCCTCAAATAAACTATTGCTCTGTAGAAAGTCACACAGCTGTTTAGCAACTGCTTTCTCCAGAACCTTAGAGAGAAATGGAAGGTTAGATATAGGTCTATAGTTGGCTAAAACATCCGGATCAAGTTTAATCAGTTTTATCAGTTAATCTGATATTAGTTCATTTACTAGTACACCTTTAGAAGAGAGAGATCTGATGTTTAAGAGTCCACATTTAACTCTCCTATTCGTTTGCACTATTGCTCTTGTGGTTTTAATTTTTATGAGGTTTTTATGCACAGTTCCTCTTCTGTTTACCTTTTTAAATAATTTCAATGGTCGGGGGACAGACACCGTCACTATAGGATTTTCACTAAGTAACTCCTGAAATGGAGGAGCAGAGAAGTGTGTTAGACTGCGACTCTGCGTAGGGTTTTGGGTGGGTAACTGTTGAAAAAGTAGGGCGGAGAAATGTGTTAGACTGCGACTCTGCCTCCTGGTCTCAACTCTGGGTTGTCATGGATTTGGTCCACTAATAAACTTGGCCAGATTTCTAGAAATGAGAGCTGCTCCTTCCCAAGTGGGATGGATGCCGTCTCTCCGGATCAGACCAGGTCTTCCCCAGAAAGTCTGCCAATGTTTAACAAAGCCCACATCGTTTGCTGGACACCACCTCGACAACCAGCGGCGGAATGACGACATGTGGCTATACATGTCATCACTGGTCAGATTTGGCAGGGGTCCAGAGAAAACTACGGTGTCCGACATTGTTTTTGCATATGTACACACCGACTCAACATTAATCTTAGTGACCTCCGATTGGCGTAACCGGGAGTCATTACCGCCGACGTGAATAACAATCTTACTGTATTTACGTTTATCCTTAGCCA
>NW_025737356.1:0-941 GCF_021292245.1 Micropterus dolomieu
CATACTCCTGTAAAACAAAAGAGGGTCGAAAGTAACAGGCAGGAGTGTTGAAAGTAAGGAGGGTTAAAATGTACACACTGGAGGGTTGAAGCAGAGTAACACACAGGAGGGTCTAAAGTAACACACAGGAGGGTCTAAAGTAAAACACTGGAGGATTGAAGGAGGAAAAAACAAGGGTTAAAGTAACACACTCCTGTAACACACAGGAGGGTCAAAAGTGACACAGTCATGTAACACAAAAGAGGGTCGAAAGTAACCCACAGGAGGGTCTAAAGTAACACACAGGAGTGTTAAAAGAAACTTTGAAGGAGGATAAAACACAGGAGGGTTAAAAGTAACACACTGGAGGGTCAAAAATAACACACAGGAGGGTTGAAAATAACACACATGAGGGTTGAAACTAACACACGGGAGTGTTGAAAGTTAGGAGGGTTAAAATTTACACACAGGAGGGTTGAAAATAACACACATGAGGGTTGAAACTAACACACGGGAGTGTTGAAAGTTAGGAGGGTTAAAATTTACACACTGGGGGGTTGAAAGTAACACACAGGAGGGTCAAAAGTAACCCGCAGGAGTGTTGAAAGTAAGGAGGGTTCAAATTTACACACTGGAGGGTCAAAAGTAACACGCAGGAGTGTTGAAAGAAAGGAGGGTTAAAATTTACACACTGGAGGGTTGAAAGTAACACACAGGGGTCGAAAGTAACATGCAGGAGGTTCAAAAGTAACACTCAGGAGGGGTTAAAGTACGACACTCCTGTAACAGACAGGAGGGTCAAAAGTAACACAGTCCTGTAACACAAAAGAGGGTCTAAAGTAACACACAGGAGGGTGTAAAGAGGGTAACATACAGGAGGGTTGTAAATAACACGCAGCAGGGTCGAAAGTAACACACAGGAGGGTTGAAGCAGAGTAACACACAGGAGGGTCTAAAGTAAC
>NW_025737357.1:0-490 GCF_021292245.1 Micropterus dolomieu
ACGTCAGCGCAGAGTGTCCAGCTAACATAAGCGCAGAGTGTCCAGCTAACATTAGCGCTAAAGTCAGCGCAGTGTGTGTCCAGCTAACGTCAGCGCAGAGTGTCCAGCTAACATCAGCGCTAAAGTCAGCGCAGTGTGTGTCCAGCTAACGTCAGCGCAGTGTGTGTCCAGCTAACATTAGCGCTAAAGTCAGCGCAGTGTGTGTCCAGCTAACGTCAGCGCAGTGTGTGTCCAGCTAACGTCAGCGCAGTGTGTGTCCAGCTAACGTCAGCGCAGTGTGTGTCCAGCTAACATTAGCGCTAACTTCAGCGCAGTGTGTGTCCAGCTAACGTCAGCGCAGTGTGTGTCCAGCTAACGTCAGCGCTAAAGTCAGCGCAGAGTGTCCAGCTAACGTCAGCGCAGAGTGTCCAGCTAACGTCAGCGCAGAGTGTCCAGCTAACGTCAGCGCAGTGTGTGTCCAGCTAACGTCAGCGCAGTGTGTGTCCAGCTA
>NW_025737358.1:0-14672 GCF_021292245.1 Micropterus dolomieu
GTCGGGAGATGGGAGAAAGTTGTAGTAAGTCAACCATCACTGCAGCAATCCACCAGTCGGGGCTTTATGGCAGAGTGGCCCGACGGAAGCCTCTCCTCAGTGCAAGACACATGAAAGCCCGCATGGAGTTTGCTAAAAAACACCGGAAGGACTCCAAGATGGTGATAAATAAGATCCTCTGGTCTGATGAGACCAAGATAGAACTTTTTGGCCTTAATTCTAAGCGGTATGTGTGGAGAAAACCAGGCACTGCTCATCACCTGTCCAATACAGTCTCAACAGTGAAGCATGGTGGTGGCAGCATCATGCTGTGGGGGTGTTTTTCAGCTGCAGGGACAGGACGACTGGTTGCAATCGAGGGAAAGATGAATGCGGCCAAGTACAGGGATATCCTGGACGAAAACCTTTTCCAGAGTGCTCTGGACCTCAGACTGGGCCGAAGGTTTACCTTCCAACAAGACAATGACCCTAAGCACACCGTTAAAATAACGAAGGAGTGGCTTCACAACAACTCCGTGGCTGTTCTTGAATGGCCCAGCCAGAGCCCTGACTTAAACCCAATTGAGCATCTCTGGAGAGACCTGAAAATGGCACCAACGTTTACCATCCAGCCTGACAGAACTGGAGAGGATCTGCAAGCAGGAATGGCAGAGGATACCCAAATCCAGATGTGAAAAACTTGTTGCATCTTTCCCAAAACGACTCATGGCTGTATTAGATCAAAAGGGTGCTTCTACTAAATACTGAGCAAAGGGTCTGAATACTTATGACCATGTGATATTTCAGTTTTTCTTTTTTAATAAATTTGCAAAAATTTCTACATTTCTGTTTTTTTTTCTGTCAAGATGGGGTGCTGAGTGTACATTACTGAGAAATAAAATGAACTTTTTTGATTTTTGGAAAATGGCTGCAATGAAACAAAGAGTGAAAAATTTAAAGGGGTCTGAATACTTTCCGTACCCACTGTACTATGAGCTCTTACTAGTATTTATTGCTGCTCTCACTAGTATGTATTGTCAGTTGTAGATCTGTATTTGATGCTCTGTTGATGCTTGTATGTTGTTCCTCAAATGTAAGTCGCTTTGGATAAAAGTGTCTGCCAAATAATAAATAAATAGTAAATGTAAATGAAAATGTACCCATCTCCAGAGCATCAGTGATATCAGTGAGGTACCTACGCAAAGCCCAAAGGATACTAAAGGACAGCACCCACCCAGCCACAGCCTGTTCACCCTGCTGCCTTCTGGGAAGAGATATAGAAGTTTCTGCTGCCTTAACACGACTGCGCATTACTTCGATGAACTCTGGCTCTCCCCACCAGTATAAGACTTCTGGAAAGAAATTACCTCTAAACTATCAGCTCTTTGGATACATCTCCCTCTCCCTATTACTGTGCATACTAGGAGACTTGGGTATATATGACACATCACAAAAACAAGTCACAGCACCTCTACCTGTAGCCCTAACTATTGCTAAGAAAACAATTGAATTAAATTTGAACAATAGAAAACAAGTCAATATCCCACAATGGCTAAATCTTTTAACAGAACAGGTAACACTAGAAACAAAACTCGGCCCTACAAAAAATAACAATCTGAAATATTCAATGGAACATATTTTAGACTTCTTACATCTCTCAAGTTGCCGCTGAGCTAATGCCACAGTAAACACCAACAAACAAAACCTAACATATATATACACTATTAGGATCACACACACACACACACACACACACTTATTGATTATTATTATTATCATGCGACAAAACTGTTTCCTGCAACAATTAAATAAGTCCAATTTAAAAAAAAGGGGAAATTAAAAACAAAAAAAAAGATGTTGCCTGACCTACAGTCTCCCGCCATTTGATTTAGCTCACTGATCTGACGATGACAAAACTTCATATATTTGGGAGCAGCTGGTGCATCTGTAAAAATCTTCTTTTATGATTTTTCTACTGCTTTTAACACAGTTCAGCCACACAGGCTTCAATAGTTTTTTTTATGAACGTCGCTGCTGGTCACTGTTGATGATGATCAGATGGCATGAGTCCTGCTTTTAAAATGTTCCCTGAGTATTCTTACACTATGATATTACTCTCTTTCCTGAAGGAGCTAAACTTCTTCCACCACTGCTTTCTTTTAACTTTGTTTAGTTTGATTATAAGAGCAACAATAGGGGCAAGGTTCAAAACCTGCAGGCTTTTAGAAATACTGAAGTTGTGTCAGGTTGAAGAACCGCATGTAAAATGTTTTCTTTTCTGAAACCAGTATTAGCAATCACAATTAATAATCATGCATTGAAAAACTTTTCTAGTTTTGCCAGAATTGTGCTGCCTTGTACTGAATTGTGATGTTGTCTTGATGTCTGAATTATTTTACTTTATTTACTGCAGTACAAGCAGCTGCTGTGTGCGTGTTTGAGATCTGGGCCAAAGGATAGAGTACATGCAATGAAGCATTTGCTTTTGGTGTATGTATCAGCATGTCCATGTTTATCTACCAAAAGCTGTGTACAGGCCAGGTATTTGGTCAATGTTAAAATTATGTCCTTGGTTGTCTGGTTGCAGTTTACCAAATCTCTGAAGCACTTTTAGGAGGAAGAGGGGAGGATGCAGCCCGATGAGTTCTTTAGGATATTCAGCAAGACCTGAAGAACATGTAGTGACGTAAAGATGAGGAGATGGGATAACTTCCCGTCTTCCATTTGAACAATTTCAGACTAGGTTAAGCAGCTAGTGGAGGGTGGTAAAGGAAGGTAGATTAAAACACCTCTGTTAGCTCCTTGGTCCTGGAGCAGTCCTAACTTTTGGCTATCTGGCTCTAAAACACAGAGGAAAGTGGGATCATTTAGTCGCACTGTGTACATAGACACAAGGCCAAGAGGATGTTTGGTTGAAGGAACTTAACAGGAAAAAGAAGGGGGGAAGTGTCCATTGTTCAATTGTTTCATGAACTTCCTTCCTACTGCAAAGACAGGCGTGCATTCAGCAAGGTACAGAATGCTTCTGAAAGGAAGACAAAGTCCTCTCTGTACTTAACAACACCACCTGAACTAAAAACACAGTAATACCATATGATGAGCCTGAATCTTGTTAACAGTGTAGTGAACAACGGTGTGGATTTGTGCATTTTATATTGAATAAATTTGGAGCTACTCCGAATTCCTCTCTCCTCTCCCAGCAAAGAAGGGGGGGGGGGTCAAAGTTGCTTTCTCTAACTGCTAGCCCTGACCATAAAACTGGCACCTTTTTGATTCCGAAACTGATAACGCGGGGCCTGACAGTTAAACTGACAAAGGGACACGAACCAGCGATTAGCATTTCCCTGAACAGCCTATCAAAACTGCCCCCCCCCCATACATGTAACAGTGGCAACTGACCTTGCTCTGTGTTTCATTACCCCATCAAAGGGACACCCCTCTCTCAACCAAGTTGTGACATAACCCAGAAAGCTGAACTTTAAATAACCAAAGCCTGGAGTCTCCAAAGACTCAAAGCATTTAATTAAGTTTAATTAAATCTTTAGTTACCTGATTACGTTTGCCTCTTTTTGAGTAGTTATGTTAACATGTTGTTGCTATCTGTTGTTGATATTATTGCTGAAAAGAATCTAAATAAGTTACGTTTGCAGTGTTTTTATTTTCAGCAAGACACTCCCTCATCTAATGTAATCAATGCTTGTTCATAATACTTTCCTACAAAATTCCTTTAGAAATGATGATAAAGAAATGTCTTACTATACTCTTAATCGCCAGCTTGAATTTAAGGATGAATAACTATTACCCGGTTCCTAGGGAGAGATGAGCGACACGCGACGTCGTTCGCTCTCTTCTCTTCTCTGCTCTCTGGACGCTTCGGGACGCGTCCGGCGTGCCTCGCCAGGCAACGCCCTAAGAGTTCGGCCAGTGCAACCAGCCCTTTGTTCGCTTGAAGTTACACACGCGAAGTGCCGCGACGTCGATCTGCCCCTCAGTTTGTTTTATTTTCTTTCTTTCTTTCTTTTGTTTTGTTAAAGTTATCAGTCCGTTAAGTTACACTGGACTAATTCAGGAACGACCAAGTTCCATTTTTAAGCTTCTTCGTCGAACCAACTTCACCGAGGTCAGACCAAGCCATATGGTCTCGCCAGCAGCAACGAAGGAAACCTGAAAACAGCCAAATTGCCAGACGGAGGACGGCGTTTTCTTCAGTCAGACACGGAGAACCCCGGAGAATCCCTAGCAAAAAGCCAGGATCGGGCAGCTAGCGTGGGACACGTGCAACAGGCCAAAGCAGGCCGTCGACAAGCCGTAAGACCTAACAAACATTCTGTCGTCAGAGATTTCCTTTTTACTCCTAATGTCGCGGTGACAGCCCGGCTATTGGTGAGTGTCCTGTTTCACCTTTCCCTCGCATTCTGTTTTTTTCCTGTGCCCTCTCTCCCACTCTGCTCCGGAGCCCAGCTGCCTACCCACACCTGCACCTCGTTAACCTCCATCCCCGGCCGCCGCACCTGCCAGCCATCAGCCTCATCACGACCAGTATTTCTACCCCGGCTTTCCACTCCATCCTCGCTTGATCGTCCCAGCTCCTGACTTGGTGTCACCGCTTCGTTCTGGCTCTTTCCCTTTGTTTCACATCCTAGTTACCTGATAACCCTGTCTGTCTGTTTCCTCCTGCCAGGTTCACTCACCTCTGCCTCTCAGCTCAGCCAGCCGGGCTTGCTCGCCAGCCTCCTCCTCTCGCTGCCTCCACGACGCTCTCCGGCTTCCCCCCTTGCACCCCGCCGGGTCCCCAGTCACCGCGTTCTCTCCTCCACTTCTGCCAGCCCCCCTCAAACCTCCAGCCTAAGCTCCTTCCTCTCCTCCAGCTGCACGGTCCCCCGCGTCCTCGCCTGCCACTCCCCTTCTTTCCTCCCGTCCCTCCTCGTCCCCCTCTTTCCTCAGTAAACCTCCTTTTGTAAATCCACAGCGTTGCGTTTGGGTCCGTTCTGTCTCCTAGTGTTACACCTAAACTCATAGCGTTAGCTTACTTTCATTAGTTCTCCTATGCCGTATGAGTCAAATGCTTCCCACAATCGAACCTCCAGGCTCATGGTGCTGCCATTGTTTATTTACCCTTTTATATCACATTAGTTAGAGAATAAATTCACTTTAATATAATCAAGAACTGTGTGTGTTGCCTATTTCTACGTCCCTGCCAAGAGAATTGACCCTTTAGATATGAGATTGACTGATTGATTTAAGATAATTGAGCGATTATTAACTAACTGATCACTGGTAATAATTGTATAATTATTAAAAGCTACCTAGAGGTCCGGAGACTCTAGGATTATAACAACTCCAGTGGTGCCCTGAAACGAGGAATATGGTTGATTTTTATGAATATTAAAATTCATAATTGGTTATTAATTCTCATAAATTTATTAAAATGCATAACTAAATTAGGCATGCTACATAATGGAGCCTACCGTGTGAGGCCTTGTGACATACTAGAATGGACTATACACACAGCCTGATGCAGAGAAATTATTAAGAGCCCCAGAAAAAATTTTCCCTCCAAAATTTTAATTTTGCCACTGAAATAATTATCGCCCAGTAAGTTGCTCCCTAGAAACTGTCCTGTCTTCCCTCTTATGATAATGTTAGTGATGAAAGTGTGTGTGAGTTTTGACTTCTTTGTTGTGAAATGAAATGCTTTGTGCATCTTGTTTGGCCGCCGCGCCATTGTTCTTTGTTGTTCAGTACAGAGCTGTAGTGAGCTAAACTGAGGGTCCGACCGAGCTAATGCTAAACTGAATGCATTCCTGTAACGTTACCATTTCATGAGAAATCTGAGCTAAAGCTACATACAATCTCCGCTGACGAGCGGATGAAATGCCCTTTTGGTTGACAGACACTTAACCTGATATTGTGAAATTGAGATAATTTTAAGGCCTAATAAGAGGCAGATAGATTACAGTTGCGCTGTGCCAATGTGATTTTTTTGCGGCTATAAATAACAGTTTGACGCGCTCAGCCGTGGATTGTTAAGTTATATGCAAAGCTCCGGTATTCTGTTGAAATTAGCTACTTCAACAAATACAGCTGCCCGGCAGTGGAGTCACAGGCGTGAAGACGCCGAGTTTAGCCTGTAGCGTTGTACCTACCGAGCTAAGTTAACGCTAAATCGAAGCTTGAAAGCAAGCTGAATCATTTAAATAAAGGAGCAAATCCTTCCCCCTTTTTGAGCAGGACTGGTATCCAGTCCGTGAGTGTTCTGATTTACTGCCGTTGCTGCAACAACGGTTTGCTAACTGCGTTAGCCTGAAGCTAACAGCTGTTGGGTCCGAGGACCAGAGAGGAAGCCGCTTCTTCTTCTACATTGAGAAATAGGCTGCGCCCTAGGCGGAGCCACAGCTCCCCTATTGGCTGGCGGAATAAATTGCATGCTCTGCATTAAATCGACTAGCGTCAGAAGTGAGCGTTTGAATCGAGTGAATTAAACTAGATTCTGGTGATCGATTTTGTTAACTTGAGACACATAAACCATTGTGTTGACTCTCAGATTAAATTAATAAGGAGTGTTACTCCTTAAGTGTAGGATAGAGCACAGGCTCTCCTTTTTCCTTGAATAACTGTTAACTTTTAAGATCTATTTGGGTGTTTGCTTTTAACAAGGTACTGAGCCAATTTTGTACCCTAACCGTGGATTACACTGAGTAGTTATATTAATTTTGACGCAATCTTTATTCAAAGATTTGCTTATCTAATCTTGATCCAGCTGTATTTGAATGAAAAGCTTTATTCTCATTACTGCTGTAATATCCCTGATTTTGACTTTGTCATTTTGAAGCCTTTTCTGTAGTGCTATTTTTGATCCTTGCAGGAATAAGATAAATACAGAATAACATCTTGATTTGAATTTTGTTAACCTTTTGTTGTTTGGACTGATTGGAATTCTGAAACCCACATTAAGCTTGATAAGTTGAATTGATAGCTTTCCAACTAGGCTTTCTTTAATCCCTATTCATTATAAATGTAATTTGGACTCTGACTTTTATAGCAAATGGAATTTTGATAACTTGATAATTACCACAGGGTAATCGTTTTTGATTTTATCTTAAATTTAATCCACTTTAATCAGCCTGGGATTTTTGTTAATTTAACTTTGAACTTTGAGTTTATTCTCATTGCCTTTGAACTTTGATTTTAGAAATTTAATTATTTTTAATCTCAAATTTTTAATTTTTCCAATTGTGAACTTTTGATTCTAAAATTTAATTATTGTAATCTCAAACAAATTTTTTAACTTTGACTTTGATCATTAATGACTTTGAGCTTTGATTGTAAAGCTAGTTGTAACATGAACTTTGATTTTTGATCTATAGCATTTAACTTTAATCCCAAGTGTGATTGCATTTTTCCTATTTTTGCTTTTCATCCTAAATTTGATTTTTCAGTTTGGGCATTTAAGTCTGACTTGAAAGTCAGCTTTCTCCAACCTGACATTCTTTTTTTTCTCAACTAGTAAACACACTAGCTGAAACTCTGTTTAACTGACTGGCTCAGGTCTGCTATACCAGCTAACACCTGTAGTCCACTTCTGAATTTACTAAAGCAAACTGTATAACTAAGAGTCCATAGATTTGATTTTTGATCCTTCTTTTCTTCAGATTCCAACCTTCCAAATAAACTTAAAGGAACACATCAACAGCTCCAGGAAGCTATAGAAGCAACACCCATTTGTTTTTGTATTTTAATGCATATCCTCTGAGGTGACAAACTTGTTTGTTGTCTGATTTGGACTCACACCAAAGTCCTTAACCGAACCACTTGAGTACCTGCCTTTGAACATGGCAGACCCGCGCGTAGTGGGAGCCAGTGGGGGTGACCCACTGGAACACTTTGACTCCATCTTGGCCCACATGACCGAGACCATGGTACCTGGCTACTCAAGCCAAATACAAGGCACCGATGCGGTGAACCTTGAAACAATTTTTGCAGAGCTGGTAACAACTGCTCTAGCCACTTCCTCAAAGGACAAAGCCTTGTCCCAGTTGCGAGGAAAACTAGCTATTGTAATGTCTGCCCAATCTAAGCACACGCACCAGCTTGAACAGCAGCTTGAAAACACCAGGCAGTCGCTAAGTGAAGCGGAAGAACGCATCACTGACCTACAAGCTCCTTGCCACCTCCCACAGGAGAGTGGAGTCGATGAGGAGAAAATTGCTGCAGGAAAAGGCCAATCAGCTTGAACACTCACTCTTTCAGCAAGAACAGGAGTTAGAGTGGACTAAAAGTAAACTTAAAGACACAACTGAATCCCTTGACCAATCAGAAACCCTCCTTAGACAAGCAGTGGGGGAAATTAAAGAGCTGAAATTACAAGTCAAGGTTTATAGCAAACTTAGAGAAGCTGACCAAAAACGCATGCAAGAAATGCGAAGACAGCTAGAGGATAGGGACAGAGTAACCCAATCCCCACTACAGCAGGAAAGCAAGGAGGAGGAGTTGGCTGATACCAGAAGAGAGTTCCAGCTCTCATGTGAGATGGCCCAATATACTCCCTCCTACAAAACACTCCCACCAGAGAGAGCCAAGGCTTGCTCCCCTTTGCCAGCCTCAGGAGGATGGTCTCCACGACCACTCCCACAACTGATCCCACAGGATCATATGACAGAGCGACAGGTAAATAGCCCTCCACCTACTCAGGTGAAGACGGCTTACTCCCCTCAGCTGCATCCACTGCCAACTACTGACCATGACTTAAGTCCCTCTGACAGAGACTTTGACAAAATCGCTCGCTACATAACACGCTTCGAGCCTGAGGCTACAGGCTCAAATGAGACCAGTATCTATCTAAAAGATATTGAATATTACTTGCGGAAATTCCCTGCTGCCACCACTGACAACAAGATTTACCTGATCAAGGTGACATCGAGCCGGGAGGTCAGCAGCTTTATTGAACGCCAGCCCAGGTATGTCAGACAAGATTATGACTCACTCTGCCAGGCACTGGTAGAGGAATATTCAGACTTGACAGCACAATCAGGTCTAACAGCTGCACTTGCTGTTAAGCAAGGGAGGCCGGAACCTCCTCAGCAGTACTACAACCGCCTCAGACAAGCGTACTTTGGTACCAAAAATGAGCCAGATATGGAGGAAGAGTTAAACTTCAAATATCTTTTTATCCAAAACCTCCACCCCACTACCAGTCATCATCTGGGTGTGGTAGCCTGTCCACGCACCCAAACCAGTCGACAGCTACGCGAGTTAGCTACAAAAGGATTTGAAAAGCAGAGACTCACCATGACGAGGCATCCTGAGCCCCATGGTGTCCTCACTCTCAGCATCAATTCCCTACAGGTGGATTGGCCAATCAGCACCGACACTCATGACTGTAAGCTCAGGACTCCAGAGATGGGGCACACGCCTTCTTCCTTGCCTCCTGACCTCTCCGTTAAGGAAGTGAATCACACTGAGCCTTCAAAGGCTACTGTCAGCCTTTCTTCTTTGCCGCTTACCAGCGACTGTCTATGAAGATTCTCAGTCATCCAGGTCATAGTTATCCAACGAAGGTTAAAATCAAGGGCAACTGGACTTGGTTGAAAATACTGGAAGACGTTTCGTTCCTCATCCAAAGGACTTCTTCTGTTCTGACTGACTGGCAGGGAAACTCAGCTTTAACCTCAGTGGGGTCGTTGGCCCAGGTCATCGATACCGCTGGTTCGTTAGTGTTCCTTGTTTCTGTGACGACAGTCGTTACAGTCGTTAAGACTACCTGTGGCCAAGACTGAACGACCATCGTTGGTATCTTCACCTGAGGCCAATAGGTTACATTTGTTGAGTTTCCTGGGAAGTGATGAAAGGAAAGCATTGTAAGTGGGAGTATGAAAGGACAGCCAGGAAAATTGCAGACTACAGGAACCATCTACGATTCAACCTGAGATGCCGACAACACAAACTTATTCCCAACAGCCTACACTTAGGCTCCACGGTAAAAGGACACAGAGCCGGAATAATCCTGGAGAAAGCACAACACCAGCTACTGAACGAGAGAGTGAGACAGATACACTTCGCAATTGAAGCCCTGAACAAAGAAATGGACAACATACACCACAAACTAGAAACATATCTGCCCAGTACAGCACTGGGAAAGGTCATGGACTTCATCAAGAAAGCACAGCTATCCCAGCACAACAAGAGCAAAGAAAGACAGACCCGGAAATTCCAAAACCTACAGTCCAGAGCGAGCTGCACCAACAGAACAGGAGAATTGTCTTGGAGGAGAAAGGACAACAACCCCACAACACTTGAAACAGACAACAGATGGGTGAAAAACCTGGGGAACTCACCCAACCAGAGAAAGACGTTCTGGCCAAAGGATTAAACTTCGCCATTACACCACAGCAACTACCTATAGTAGACCTCATCACAGCCACAGAATCGGCCATTAGGATAAACAAATTAACAGAAACAGAAGCGGAACAGCTCAGACTAAAGGTATCTGCAGCCCTTTCTAATGCGAAGGCCCCCCCTTCCAACCTCACCATCCAAGAAAGGAAGGCTGTGCCATATCTGAGCAAGGATCAAAACATCACTATCCTACCTGCTGACAAAGGAAGATGCACGGTAGTACTTAACACAGCTGACTACCAGAACAAAGTCAACACACTACTAATGGACATAAACACGTATGAGACACTGAGACGAGACCCAACCAGCGGATACAAGAAAAAGGCCATAGAATGTCTACAACAGTTACAGAAGGACACCACCATCACCCGTGAACAATATTACCGTTTGTATCCTGGAGAAGCCATTCCTTGCATTTATGGACTACCCAAGATACATAAAGAAGGAGCCCCACTCGGGCCGATTATCAGCAGCATTAACTCGGTCACCTACAACATTGCCAAACACATTTCTACCATCTTAGCTCCATTGGTGGAAACACGCCTCACCACGCCCAAAACTCTATTGACTTTGTAAACAAAGTTCGAGGACTAAAACTGGATCCAGATGAAACCATGGTATCCTATGACGTGACTTCTTCGTTCACCTGCATCCCCACCATAGAGGCAGTAGAAACCGTTAGGAAACGGCTAACACAAGACAACACCCTGGACAACAGAACTAGACTCAGCCCCGACCAAATCTGCAAATTACTCGACATCTGTCTAAACACCACCTACTTCCAGTACAACGGTGGATTCTACAGACAGAAGCATGGCTGTGCCATGGGCTCACCGGTATCACCGATTGTGGCAAACATCTACATGGAAGAAGTGGAGAATAAAGCCCTCAACTCCTTCAGAGGAATAGCACCGAGTCACTGGTACAGATCTAGTAACCAATCTAGTGTATGCGGTCCAATGTAGTGAGGAATGCACAGACCTGTATATTGGGGAGACTAAACAACCACTACACAAATGCATGGCTCAACACAGAAGGGCCAACTCCTCAGGTCAAGACTCTGCAGTCTACTTACATCTGAAGGACAGAGGACACTCGTTTGAGCACCACCAGGTGCACATTTTAGACAGAGAAGATGGATGGTTTGAAAGAGGTGTCAAGGAAGCCATCTACACCAGGGTGGAGAAGCCGTCATTGAACAGGGGAGGGGGTCTACGCCACCACTTATCCCCCACTTACAATGTTGTCCTTTCATCACTTCCCAGGAAACTCAACAAACGTAACCTATTGGCCTCAGGTGAAGATACCAACGATGGTCGTTCAGTCTTGGCCACAGGTAGTCTTAACGACTGTAAAGACTGTCGTCACAGAAACAAGGAACACTAACGAACCAGCGGTATCGATGACCTGGGCCAACGACCCCACTGAGGTTAAATAGCTGAGTTTCCCTGCCAGTCAGTCAGAACAGAAGAAGTCCTTTGGATGAGGGACGAAACGTCTTCCAGTATCTTCAACCAAGTCCAGTTGCCCTTGATTTTAACCTTCGTTGGGTTACCAGTGACTCTGTTCCCACAGGCAACATGACCAATGACAGACAGATGGGTGCACAAACTGTCACCGCCTTCTCTGTCAACACTTCACCAGAACCATCCTCCATGACTTTACATAAATGCATGAGAGGGGGGTCAGACACCACATATGGTAATCCTACAACTGAACTTGACACCAAGTTTACAGCACTAGGCAAACAGTACTCCCAATCGGATTTGCTCCCCACCCATCCCGCCCATATGACTTGCGATGCCACCAGAGCCCAGGCAGCAGGCTTGTCTCTGACAGCCACCCCTGCGCCACAAATGTCAGTCCCTGACTCTCTCGGTGACTCTGACTTAATTCAGCTTCAAACTCTTGATCCCGCCATTAGCAAAATGCTCCTCTGCCTTTCTGACGCAGAGCCTGTCTCCAACACTGAGCTTGCTTTCATCCCTGGCTTGAAACACCTTTACCTGATGCGCTCTTCGTTGCGTGTCGTCACGGGCATTCGTATGTCTCAGACACCCGCACTTCACCTGCATTCGTGGTGCCTCAGAGCCACAGGGGGGTGATGCTCATGCACGCCCATGACTCACCTTACAAAAGCCACAAAGGGTTCAGTGCAACACACAATGCACTTAAACAAGTAGCATATTGGCCAAACATGCAAAAAGATGTAGCAGACTACATCAAAACCTGTAAGGTTTGCTGCCAGTCTCAAACAGCAAAACCGTCACAAGGAGCCTCCTTACAACGGAGAGACATTTCTTTTACCTTGTGAAAGACACAATTTGACAGGAGGGAACCCCTAACTGAACCAGCCAGAGGAAATAAACATGTCCTCACAGGCCAAAATAATTTAGACAGCACACAAAGATGCAAAGTCTATAATGACCAAAACGCGTCTCACAACAAGCTCCGAAGGGGGGACAGAGTTTGTCATCACATCTCTGCTCCACTAAGGAAACAGGACGGCCAGAGAACAGGAAGACTTGCACACAAGTTCTCTCCCGACTGGACCGATTCTTCGGTGGTCACAGACAAACATTCACCTGTTCTGGACCAAATCAAGTTTCACAAAAATCCCATAGGACTTGTCGGGAACGATAACGTCCTAATAAATTAATAATTAACAGAAATCCTCAATTAGGGACGATAGCTGCTAGTGGTTAAAAGGCTAGAATTCACGTGCGTGCCTTGTAAAACAGAACTTGGAAGCCAGGTATCCTTTTACTTCGGTCTGCCACCCACAGCTCTAGCCGCTATTCTGTGTCTCCCTGTTGCAACTTAAACCTACCACTAAGTTACCAGTGGAGGTCTTTAACCAATTAACTTTGAATTTCCAAAAACATTTATCACCCACCAGGTGGAGCCGCTCTAAACCTGACCACTTAGTCACAAGTGGGGGCTACTGTCCAAATTTATTGCTCCTTTAACCAATTAAGAATTCCTGCTCCAGAGCAGACATCTTGTTGAAGCAACTGCAGAAATAGTATACCGTTCAGAACAGTTCCTCTCAGGACTAAAAGCCGCTTCTTTTATAAAATTTGTTTTTGAAAGGGCCAAGACCCTCAGGCGAGACTGTTAGTCTAAACCAGCTAAACAACCCTCAAGCTCACTGCAGGTTATGGTTCTGAATATCAAATAATTTTCTGTTAAATAATGTTGGTCATGCTCACACATGACTTGTCATTTTGTTAAGATATTTGTTTTGCTTCCCAAATTAATTTTTGTTTCAGTTGATTAAGTAACCCAGCAGGCACCTGCTACGTTAAGACTAGCTAATTGGGGTTACCCTAAGTGACTAGCAGAATTAGTAGCCTTAGAAGGACAGTAAGGACACTGTAATATAATCAAGAACTGTGTGTGTTGCCTATTTCTACGTCCCTGCCAAGAGAATTAACCCTTTAGATATGAGATTGACTGATTGATTTAAGATAATTGAGTGATCACTTGTAATAATTGTATAATTATTAAAAGCTACCTAGAGGTCCGGAGACTCTAGGATTATAACAACTCCGGTGGTGCCCTGAAACGAGGAATATGGTTGATTTTTATGAATATTAAAATTCACAATTGGGTATTAATTCTCATAAATTTATTAAAATGCATAACTAAATTAGGAATGCTACAACAGAGTAATCAAGCACTAGTTTAACTTGAGAAATCCTCAACTGGACTGATGGCTCGGTACAGAGACCACATGTTTTAGCACCAGTGGACAGTACTGTGAATATGTTTCCCCTTGGACATATTATCCATAAACATGGCATTTCTTTTCATATTTATGCTGATGACACACAAATATACTTGCCCGTCAGATCCACAGACCCTGGTATGCTGAGTTCACTTAACAACTGCCTTTGTGAAGTTAAAAAATGGATGTCAAATAATTTCCTCCAGCTGAACTCAGACAAAACAGAAATCCTGGTCATCGGGTCTCAGCAGATGGCACAGATGGTTCCCTAGTAAATCACATTAAGCCTGTGGCAAAGAACCTTGGTGTTTGGTTTGATAGTAATTTAAATTTCGAGCAGCACACCACAAAGCTTGTTCAATCATGTTTTTATCAACTTAGAAATATAGCAAAAATTCGATCTATGTTAACTTTTAAGGACACCGAGACCATTTTACACACCTTCATCTCATCACGCCTGGATTATTGCAACAGCCTTTTCACCTGTTTAACCCAAAAATCTATTGATCGACTCCAGACTGTCCAGAACTCAGCTGCCAGGCTTTTAACCAGAACAAAGAAATATGAC
>NW_025737359.1:0-950 GCF_021292245.1 Micropterus dolomieu
CCACGGTTCCACTGGACATTGTTGGTGTGTGGACGGTAGGGGACAGGAGAGAAGAGGAACCAGGACTCCACCTGGAACACCACGTGTAGACTGTGACAGACCAGGTGAGGCTGCATAAATATTTATGGTATATTTAATGAAGCACGTTGAGGTCCAACAGGCCAGACTGTGAAGCATAAAAACTCACCAGGGCTGATTTTAGGCAACATTGCGACTTGAGATTAGCTACAACCAATATGTGTGTTTCTTCATAACTCGTGTAAACTTGTAAATGTTTTCCAGATGAACCAGAGCGTCCTAAAACTCACTGTGAGCACAACAGAGACAGAGCACAGACTACAAGTTCAGAAGGACATCCTATAGCTGGAGCCTATGTACCCCAATGTGATGCTAATGGACAGTACACTCCTAGACAGGTAAAACTGTGATTTCTCTGCAAACAGAGTTGTTTTTTGTGTTTTCCTCGTTTTTGTGGTTAATTGTCTTATTATTGATAATATTGTTTATAATTGTTATATATATTACAGTGCCACGGTTCCACTGGACATTGTTGGTGTGTGGACGGTACGGGACAGGAGAGAAGAGGAACCAGGACTCCACCTGGAACACCACGTGTAGACTGTGACAGACCAGGTGAGGCTGCATAAATATTTATGGTATATTTAATGAAGCACGTTGAGGTCCAACAGGCCAGACTGTGAAGCATAAAAACTCACCAGGGCTGAAATGGATTTTAGGCAAGATTGCCCAGACCCGCGACTTGAGATTTGCTATAATAATTTTTGTGTTATGTAAAATTGTTCATTTTCTCTAGATGAACCAGAGCGTCCTAAAACTCACTGTGAGCACAACAGAGACAGTGTTCAGACTACAAGTTCAGAAGGACGTCCTATAGCTGGAGCCTATGTACCCCAATGTGATGCTAATGGACAGTACACACCTAGACAGGT
>NW_025737360.1:0-601 GCF_021292245.1 Micropterus dolomieu
CAGAGAGGAGAAACCACGTCACAATAACACAGAGGTGGAGAAAACACAGAGAGGAGAAACCACGTCACAATAACACAGAGGTGGAGAAAACACAGAGAGGAGAAACCACGTCACAATAACACAGAGGTGGAGTAAACACAGAGAGGAGAAACCACGTCACATTAACACAGAGGTGGAGAAAACACAGAGAGGAGAAACCACGTCACAATAACACCGAGGTGGAGTAAACACAGAGAGGAGAAACTACGTCACAATAACACCGAGGTGGAGAAAACACAGAGAGGAGAAACCACGTCACAATAACACAGAGGTGGAGAAAACACAGAGAGGACACAGAGGTGGAGAAAACACAGAGAGGAGAAACTATGTCACAATAACACCGAGGTGGAGAAAACACAGAGAGGAGAAACTACGTCACAATAACACCGAGGTGGAGTAAACACAGAGAGGAGAAACCACGTCACAATAACACCGAGGTGGAGAAAACACAGAGAGGAGAAACCACGTCACAATAACACAGAGGTGGAGAAAACACAGAGAGGAGAAACCACGTCACAATAACACAAAGGTGGAGTAAACACAGAGAGGAGAAACCACGTCA
>NW_025737362.1:0-1061 GCF_021292245.1 Micropterus dolomieu
AAATCTAAGTAAAGTAATTTCCCTGATATTTTTGTGTTACTTTACTTTTAATAGACCCATGTAAGAGGTTTTATACTTCCTGTGAGTATAATCCAATCAATCTTATTTTCATACTGTATATCCGTTGTGTAATTTGATAAATTGTGTTGTAGATCGTTGATGTCTGCAGGCAGAGTAGGAGCTCTCCTGTCTGACTGGTCCACCAATAGCAGAGAAGATGACCCCTTGTGACACAGCCCCTCCTCATTTGCATAATGAGGCAGAAATGCATACAAAAATTTAAAAAAAGACAGGCAGAAATAAATACCATGGGTGAAAATAAATAAGGTAAATAAATACAAAGGAAGAATAAAACAGACAAAAATATTAAAACACACACATAAATAAATACATTAAAAAAATTAGTAATAAATAAAGTTGAATAAACAAAGATGGTAATTATAACAAAGGTGAATAAGTAAAGGCACTAATTAAAATATATACATTTATGTCTCCTTGTATAATTTAATTACTACCTACATTTATTTATTTACTTTATTTTTTTGTGTATTTAATTGGATGCTTATTTATTTATTGAGCATTTATTTGTTTCTGTATTTATTTCTGACTGTGTCAGGATCGGTCCTCCATAGCGGGGTGGGAGAGTTATCAAGCACGTAAAGTTTGGTTCAGATGTGAGCATACACACTGAAGTTACGACAACTTCCGTGTCATGGCAAAGAGCTGATCTTTGACGCCACGCCACGGACACGCCCATTGACGAAAACTTGCAAATAGCACAACTTTTCATCTTCAATGCCTTTAGAAGGCACAGCACAAATTTGAAGTCGGTCGGACTAAATCCCTAGGAGGAGTTCGTTAAAGTACGAAGTGTGTAAATCATCCAAAATTTGACATAAAATTCAAAATGGCCGACTTCCTGTTGATTTTAGGGCATCGCTCCAAGAGGCTTTTTTGTGCGTCTGGACAAGATACACGTACCACAGAAAATTCGTGCACGTAGGTAAAACGTGCAGCGGGGGCTGCTTCGTTAAAAGTCACTTCCTGTTGCCAGCAGGTGG
>NW_025737363.1:0-806 GCF_021292245.1 Micropterus dolomieu
AGTCCTTCTGCCCTCATGCCAGTCAAGGTCTCATCTCCAGCGTTCCCTCAGCCTAAATCCTTCTGCCAGTCCAGGTCTCAATCTCAGTCCTTCTGCCCTCATGCCAGTCAAGGTCTCATCTCCAGCGTTCCCTCAGCCTAAATCCTTCTGCCATTCCAGGTCTCAATCTCAGTCCTTCTGCCCTCATGCCAGTCAAGGTCTCATCTCCAGCGTTCCCTGAGCCTAAATCCTTCTGCCAGTCCAGGCCTCAGTCCTCCCTCAGCCTTAATCCTTCTGCCAGTCCAGGTCTCAATCTTAGTCCTTCTGCCCTCATGCCAGTAAAGGTCTCATCACCAGTGTTCCCTGAGCCTAAATCCTTCCGCCAGTCCAGGCCTCAGTCCTGCGTCAGCCTAAGTCCTCCTGTCAGTCCAGGTCTTACCTTCCGCCCCTCCTCAGCCTCAATCCCAGTGCCAGTCAAATTCCAAGTCCTCCTGCTGGTCCAGGTCTCGGTCCACTTACAAGCCCTGGCCTCAATCTCAGTCCACTCGTCTTCCACAACAATCTCCTAAAACATACACAATGGCTGCTGATAGTCAAATGAGTAGACAAAATGTCTCCAGTGTTTAGTCTTTTAGGTCAACAAGGCTAATTATGGGGCCCTGCACTTTGTTAATCATTTATCCCCTTTATTCTGATTTTGTCCCTCCTGACCAAATTCAGATGCTACTTGTGCTCCATCTGTGACTTTTGCATTTGTGTTTTTTTTAACTCTTCCAGGCAACAAAGCAGTATGTTGTACTGCACTTTATAACAGAGAATGAAGTGGA
>NW_025737364.1:0-508 GCF_021292245.1 Micropterus dolomieu
AGTAGTGTTAGTAGTATTTGCAGTAGTGTTAGTAGTATTTGCAGTAGTATTAGTAGTATTGCAGTACCACAGTCAGCTCCCCCTCCCCCTCTAATGATCAGTAGTAGTGTTAGTAGTATTTGCAGTAGTATTAGTGGTATTGCAGTACCAGAGTCAGCTCGTCCTCTCCCCCTCTAATGATCAGTAGTAGTGTTAGTAGTATTTGCAGTAGTATTAGTAGTATTGCAGTACCAGAGTCAGCTCGTCCTCTCCCCCTCTAATGATCAGTAGTAGTGTTAGTAGTATTTGCAGTAGTATTAGTAGTATTGCAGTACCACAGTCAGCTCCCCCTCCCCCTCTAATGATCAGTAGTAGTGTTAGTAGTATTTGCAGTAGTATTAGTAGTATTGCAGTACCACAGTCAGCTCCCCCTCGCCCTCTAATGATCAGTAGTAGTGTTAGTAGTATTTGCAGTAGTATTAGTAGTATTGCAGTACCACAGTCAGCTCCCCCTCCCCCTCTAATGATC
>NW_025737366.1:0-658 GCF_021292245.1 Micropterus dolomieu
AAACGTGAAGCGCTGCCTCACCTGTCTGTCTCTCGTTAATATACCTGAAACGTGAAGCGCTGCCTCACCTGTCTGTCTCTCGTTAATATACCTGAAACATGAAGCGCTGCCTCACCTGTCTGTCTCTCATTAATATACCTGAAACATGAAGCGCTGCCTCACCTGTCTGTCTCTCATTAATAGACCTGAAACATGAAGCGCTGCCTCACCTGTCTGTCTCTCATTAATAGACCTGAAACATGAAGCGCTGCCTCACCTGTCTGTCTCTCATTAATATACAGTGGGGGAAAAAAGTATTTGACCCCTTGCTGATTTTGCAGGTTTGCCCACTTACAAAGAATGCAACGATCTATAATTTTAATCATATGTACATTCTAACAGTGAAAGACAGAATCCCAAAGAAAATTCCAGAAAATCACATCATATGAATTTATAAAAATTGATAACCATCTGATGAGGAAAAACAAGTATTTGACCCCCTGGACAAACAGCATGTTAATATTTTGTAGAAAAGCCATTATTGGCCAGCACAGATGTCAAACGGTTTTTATAGTTGGTGACAAGGTTTGTGCACATTTCGGCAGGGATGTTGGCCCACTCCTCCCTGCAGACAGCCTCCAAATCATTCAGGTTCCGAGGTTGTCGCCTGGCAACTCGA
>NW_025737367.1:0-508 GCF_021292245.1 Micropterus dolomieu
TGTTCCCACAGAATCCCTCTTTGTCCGACCACTGTTTGATAACTTTTGAGTTTGTATTGCTGAACTACTCGCCATTGGGCAAAAATTTCTATACAAGATGTCTGTCTGATAGTGCTGTAGCTAACCCCCCAAACTTGATCCGGATGTTTTAGCCAACTATAGACCTAAGTGAAGTTATTGTTCTGGGGCCTTAGCACCTCCGTGATGCATTATCTAAAGATATAGTTTCCCTTGATGGCATCGCCCTGTGAGGAATCTTGGAGTTATCTTTGATCAGGACATGTCGTTTAAGTCTCACATTAAGCAAATTTCAAGGACCGCCTTTTTTCACCTACGTAATATTTCGAAAATCAGGAACATCCTGTCTAAAAATGATGCAGAAAAACTAGTCCATGCATTTGTTACTTCTAGGCTGGATTACTGCAATTCCTTATTATCAGGCTGCTCGAAAAAGTCCGTTAAGACTCTTCAGCTGATCCAGAATGCTGCAGCACGTGTTCTGACAGGA
>NW_025737368.1:0-1087 GCF_021292245.1 Micropterus dolomieu
TGTACAACACCTCTTTATTAGGTACACCTGTACAACACCTCTTTATTAGGTACACCTGTACAAAGCCTCTTTATTAGGTACACCTGTAGAACACCGCTTTATTAGGTACACCTGTACAACACCTCTTTATTAGGTACACCTGTACAACACTGCTTTATTAGGTACACCTGTAGAACACCGCTTTATTAGGTACACCTGTACAATCTGACACAGTACAACACCGCTTTATTAGGTACACCTGTACAACACCTCTTTATTAGGTACACCTGTACAACACCTCTTTATTAGGTACACCTGTACAATCTGACACAGTAGAAAACCGCTTTATTAGGTACACCTGTACAATCTGACACAGTACAACACCTCTTTATTATGTACACCTTTACAACACCTCTTTATTAGGTACACCTGTACAATCTGACACAGTACAACACCGCTTTATTATGTACACCTTTACAACACCTCTTTATTAGGTACACCTGTATAATCTGACACAGTACAACACCGCTTTATTAGGTACACCTGTAGAACACCGCTTTATTAGGTACACCTGTAGAACAACGCTTTATTAGGTACACCTGTACAATCTGACACAGTACAACACCTCTTTATTATGTACACCTTTACAACACCTCTTTATTAGGTACACCTGTACAATCTGACACAGTACAACACCGCTTTATTATGTACACCTTTACAACACCTCTTTATTAGGTACACCTGTATAATCTGACACAGTACAACACCGCTTTATTAGGTACACCTGTAGAACACCGCTTTATTAGGTACACCTGTAGAACACCGCTTTATTAGGTACACCTGTACAACACCTCTTTATTAGGTACACCTGTAGAACACCGCTTTATTAGGTACACCTGTACAATCTGACACAGTACAACACCGCTTTATTAGGTACAACTGTAGAACACAGCTTTATTAGGTACACCTGTATAATCTGACACAGTACAACACCGCTTTATTAGGTACACCTGTACAATCTGATGGAGTACAACACCGCTTTATGAGGTACACCTGTACAATCTGATGGAGTACAACACCGCTTTATTAGGTACACCTGTACAACACC
>NW_025737369.1:0-628 GCF_021292245.1 Micropterus dolomieu
TTTGACACTTTGAAAATGTACATCGCCAGAGGCTGGTTAAGGAAGTAGGTAAGGGGGTTATAGCCACGATCATCAGGTGATGATCCTTGTGCTCATCTAGCAAAGCCAGCTTTGCAAGGAGTGTTCCGTGACCGGTCTAGCGAAGCCGGCTTGGCAAGGACATCTAGCGAAGCCGGCTTGGTAAGGACAGGGCCGTGACCGGTCTAGCGAAGCCGGCTTGGCAAGGTCATCTAGCGAAGCCTGCTTCGCAAGGAAAGCCGAGTTGACACTTTGAAACGAGCTGTTGGATGCTGTCCCTCTCGCAGCGTTTGGGACGGAATCCAACAGCTAGATTCAAAGTGCGAAAATGGGCTTCCTTGTAAAGCCGGCTTGGCAAGGACATCTAGCGAAGCCGGCTTGGCAAGGAGCGGGCCGTGACCGGTCTAGCGAAGCCGGCTTGGCAAGGTCATCTAGCGAAGCCGGCTTCGCAAGGAGTGGGTTTTTGACACTTTGAAAATGTACATCGCCAGAGGCTGGTTAAGGAAGTAGGTAAGGGGGTTATAGCCACGATCATCAGGTGATGATCCTTGTGCTCATCTAGCAAAGCCAGCTTTGCAAGGAGTGTTCCGTGACCGGTCTAGCGAGGCCG
>NW_025737370.1:0-392 GCF_021292245.1 Micropterus dolomieu
CTCTGGCTTGGGCGCTTGTTGGTATGTTTTCTGCTCTGTGATGCAGTGTTCTCATGACCCCTAGCTTGTGCTCCTCTGGGTGGTGTGAATCAAAGAGTAGGTATTGGTCTGTGTGTGTGAGTTTTCTGTAAACACCAATCTGCAGGCTCCTGTCCACTTCAATGTGTACAGCACAGTCCAGGAAGGCCAAACTGTTGTTGTGAACATCTTCTCGTGTGAACTTGATGTTACTGTCCACAGAGCTGATGTGTTCTGTGAAGGCTTGCACTTCCTGGCTTTTAATTTTGACCCAGGTGTCGTCCACATATCTGTACCAGTGGCTCGGTGCTATACCTCTGAAGGAGTTGAGGGCTTTACTCTCCACTTCTTCCATGTAGATGTTGGCCACAATC
>NW_025737371.1:0-347 GCF_021292245.1 Micropterus dolomieu
CAGGTGAGACACATGCAGGTGAGAGAGACAGGTGAGACACATGCAGGTGAGAGAGACAGGTGAGACACATACAGGTGAGAGAGACAGGTGAGACACATACAGGTGAGAGAGACAGGTGAGACACATACAAGTGAGAGAGACAGGTGAGACACATGCAGGTGAGAGAGACAGGTGAGACACATGCAGGTGAGACAGACAGGTGAGACACATGCAGGTGAGAGAGACAGGTGAGACACATGCAGGTGAGACAGACAGGTGAGACACATGCAGGTGAGAGAGACAGGTGAGACACATACAAGTGAGAGAGACAGGTGAGACACATACAGGTGAGAGAGACAGGTGAGACA
>NW_025737372.1:0-1054 GCF_021292245.1 Micropterus dolomieu
TACAGTTATAAATCTCGAAGCCAATAAAAAAGGTAAGGAAATTTTACGAGGTCCTCCAGACCCGCAGGCCTGTAGTAAGTCCAAAAAACATGATTACGTTATTAACAAACAGGCTGCTGTTAGAACAGAAGTGTATGCAGGTTTGACTTTGAGTTGTAGAACAAGTCAGTTGTCTTTTATTTATTGCCACACAAGTGTCCTGGACAGGAAAACTGAAACTATGCTCTTAGGTTTACAGTGAGGGGGCCAGACACTGGTAAAGCAGGAGACCACAGGTCGGTGGTCTAAAGGCTGAAGGGGAGCTGAAGACCTCAGGCAAGCAGGCTGAAGACAGAACTGAACTGAGCAGATCTGGAGGGAGACCAGACGGGCGATGGCGAGGGTAGAGACCCTCTGGAGGCCTGGCAGGAGGTCTGCAAAAAGACTGGAGACCAAGACCAGAGTCTGATGGCTGAAGTGCAAGAAAAGAGAGCAGCAACAGGTCAACTGGATTGGAGGCTGGCGATAGCTGCTGCAGTCCAGTGACGGGGCAGAAGGTCACTGCAACTCAGCAGAGTCGGGTTTTGTTGGAGTGCCGTAGTGACAGAAAGCTGCTGTAGCTGAACAGAGTCAGAAAGCTGCTTTGGCTCAGGAGCAGGGAGAATCTGCAGCTCTTGGGTTGGGGAGTGCTGCAATGCTGGCTGAGCTGCCGACCGGGCGCAGGACAAACGGGAAACAGGAGTTGGCTGGACTGGGGGAACCTTTGAGGTACTGGACAACATGGTCTCAGGGGTGCTTTTCAACTGAATCTCTGGAGAGCAGCGGCGAGGATGAGCAGCAGGGCAGCGGAGGCTCTCCGGTGAAGAGAGGCTGAATGGTTCAGTGGCGTCAGGAGCCATGGCGACCAGGTCTCTTCTTGTGGCCTCCGCGGGAACCCAGTGAAAGTATCCAGGTGAATCCCCTCAAAAGGCGAATGCTGGATGTGAAGGTGGCGAGCGGCCAAGGTGCATGCTGGTTGTTCAGAATGTAGACAGACAGGCAGGCAGGGAAGCAGACAGGTAGCTAGCAGCTGAGG
>NW_025737373.1:0-407 GCF_021292245.1 Micropterus dolomieu
ACAGAGACAGACAGTAACATCAGAGACAGGCAGTAGAGACAGACAGTAACATCAGAGACAGACAGTAGAGACAGGCAGTAACAGAGACAGGCAATAACATCAGAGACAGGCAGTAACAGAGACAGGCAATAACATCAGAGACAGACAGTAGAGACAGGCAATAACATCAGAGACAGACAGTAGAGACAGGCAGTAACAGGGACAGGCAATAACATCAGAGACAGACAGTAGAGACAGACAGTAACATCAAAGACAGACAGTAGAGACAGAGACAGACAGACAGTAACATCAGAGTCAGACAGTAGAGACAGAGACAGACAGACAGTAACATCAGAGTCTGACAGTAGAGACAGCCAGACAGTAACATCAGAGTCTGACAGTAGAGACAGCCAGACAGTAACATCAGA
>NW_025737374.1:0-683 GCF_021292245.1 Micropterus dolomieu
ACAGACTCCTGTGACACACAGGAGGGTCAAAAGTAACACAGTCCTGTAACACAAAGGAGGGTCGAAAGTAACCCACAGGAGGGTCAAAAGTAACACGCAGGAGTGTTGAAAGTACGGAGGATTAAAGTTTATACACAGGAGGATTGAAAGTAAAAAAAAGGACGTTCGAAAATAACATGCAGGAGGGTCCAAAGTAACACACAGGAGGGTCAAAAGTATCACGCAGGAGTGTTGAAAGTAAGGAGGGTTGAAACTTACACACAAGAAGGTCAAAAGTAATACACAGCAGGGTCAAAAGTAACACGCAGGAGTGTTGAAAGTAAGGAGGGTTCAAATTTACACACAGGAGGGTCAAAAGTAATACACAGGACGGTCGAAAATAACATGCAGGAGGGTCTTAAGTAACACACAGGAGGGTCAAAAGTATCACGCCGGAGGGTGTAAACAGATGAACATACAGGAGGGTTGAAAATAATATGCAGGAGGGTCGAAAGTAACACACAGGAGGGTTTAAAGTAACACACTGGAGGATTGAAGAAGGATAAAACAAAGGAGGGTTATAAGTAACACACAGGAGGGTCAAAAATTACACACAGGAGGGTTGAAAGTAACACACGGGAGTGTTGAAAGTTAGGAGGATTAAAACTCACACACAGGAGGGTCAAAAGTAACACGCAGGAGTG
>NW_025737375.1:0-813 GCF_021292245.1 Micropterus dolomieu
AAACCAGCACACGTACCAGTTATATACCAGGTAAACCAGCGCACGTACCAGTTATATACCAGGTAAACCAGAACCACCACACGCTGGTACAAGTTATATACCAGGTAAACCAGCACTACCACACACTGTACCAGTTATATACCAGGTAAACCTGCACTACCACACACTGTACAAGTTATATAACAGGTAAACCAGCACTACCACACGCTGGTACAAGTTATATACCAGGTAAACCAGCACTACCACACACTGTACCAGTTATATACCAGGTAAACCAGCACTACCACACACTGTACAAGTTATATAACAGGTAAACCAGCACTACCACACACTGGTACAAGTTATATACCAGGTAAACCTGCACTACCACACACTGTACCAGTTATATACCAGGTAAACCAGCACTACCACATGCTCGTACAAGTTATATACCAAGTAAACCAACACACGTACCAGTTATATACCAGGTAAACCAGCACACATACCATTTATATACCAGGTAAACCAGCACTACCACACACTGTACAAGTTATATATCAGGTAAACCAGCACACGTACCGGTTATATACCAGGTAAACCAGAACACGTACCGGTTATATGCCAGGGAAACCAGCACTATCACACACTGTACCAGTTATATGCAAGGTAAACCAGCACTACCACATGCTGGTACAAGTTATATACCAAGTAAACCAGCACACGTACCAGTTATATACCAGGTAAACCAGCACTACCACACACTGGTACAAGTTATATACCAGGTAAACCAGCACACATAACAGTTATATACCAGGTAAACCAGCACTACCACAC
>NW_025737376.1:0-423 GCF_021292245.1 Micropterus dolomieu
TGCTCGGATTATATTTAGGGCCCGAGCACGACCGTGCGAGGTCCCTATTGAATCTGCTCGGATTATATATTTTTAGGGCCCGAGCACGACCGTGTGAGGTCCCTATTGAATTTGCTCGGATTATATATTTTTTTTTTTTTTTTTTTTTCTTTTTTCTGCAAAGTAGGCCCAAATGACATGGCCTAAACATTCTCGAAAACTCACCAAAATTTATTCTACAAGTTTCGCACATGGGCGTTGCAAAATGACTCGCTAGCGCCACCTAGAAAATTGGAAAAAATTAGCCCCTCGTTCACGTTCAACCTACATCTACGAAATTTTCTGGGGACATGTATCGTATCAAGACGCACAAAAAAGCCTCAAGAACCCATAGCCTAAAGTCAACAGGAAGTCGGCCATTTTGAATTTTATGGCCATTTTTGG
>NW_025737377.1:0-620 GCF_021292245.1 Micropterus dolomieu
ACAAAGAGATGCAAAGTGACCACAAAAAGACGATGAAAAAGACACAACCACAAAGAGACTCCAAACTACCACAAAGAGATGCAAAGTGACCACAAAGAGACGATCAAAAAGACACAACCACAAAGACACTCCAGACTACCACAAAGAGACGCAGCATGACCAGAAAGAGACTCCAAACTACTACACAGAGACGTTAAAGTGACCACAAAGAGATGCAAAGTGACCACAAAGAGACGATCAAAAGGACACAACCACAAAGAGACGATCAAAAGGACACAACCACAAAGAGACTCCAAACTACCACAAAGAGACGCAGCATGACCAGAAAGAGACTCCAAACTACTACACAGAGACGTTAAAGTGACCACAAAGAGATGCAAAGTGACCACAAAGAGACGATCAAAAAGACACAACCACAAAGAGACGATCAAAAAGACACAACCACAAAGAGACTCCAAACTACCACAAAGAGACGCAGCATGACCAGAAAGAGACTCCAAACTACTACACAGAGACGTTAAGGTGACCACAAAGAGATGCAAAGTGACCACAAAGAGACGATCAAAAAGACACAACCACAAAGAGACTCCAAACTACCACAAAGAGACGCAGCATGACCA
>NW_025737378.1:0-543 GCF_021292245.1 Micropterus dolomieu
TACAATGCTGTCCTTTCATCACTTCCCAGGAAACTCAACAAACGTAACCTATTGGCCTCAGGTGAAGATACCAACGATGGTCGTTCAGTCTCGACCTCAGGTGAAGATACCAACGATGGTCGTTCAGTCTCGGCCTCAGGTGAAGATACCAACGATGGTTGGCCTCAGGTGAAGATACCAACGATGGTCGTTCAGTCTTGGCCTCAGGTGAAGATACCAACGATGGTCGTTCAGTCTCGGCCTCAGGTGAAGATACCAACGATGGTTGGCCTCAGGTGAAGATACCAACGATGGTCGTTCAGTCTCGGCCTCAGGTGAAGATACCAACGATGGTTGGCCTCAGGTGAAGATACCAACGATGGTCGTTCAGTCTCGGCCTCAGGTGAACATACCAACGATGGTCGTTCAGTCTCGGCCTCAGGTGAAGATACCAACGATGGTCGTTCAGTCTCGGCCACAGGTAGTCTTAACGACTGTCGTCACAGCAACAAGGAACACTAACGAACCAGCGGTATCGATGACCCGGGCCAACGACCCCACTGA
>NW_025737379.1:0-520 GCF_021292245.1 Micropterus dolomieu
GACCAAGAACAGAGTTTAACCAGACCGAGACCGTGTCAAGACCAAGAACAGAGTTTAACGAGACCAAGAAAACACCTAGACTTTTAGGGGGCGAGACCGTGTCAAGACCAAGAACAGAGTTTAACGAGACCGAGAAAACACCTAGACTTTTAGGGGGCGAGACCATGTCAAGACCAAGACCGTGTCAAGACCAAGAACAGAGTTTAACCAGACCGAGACCATGTCAAGACCAAGAACAGAGTTTAACGAGACCAAGAAAACACCTAGACTTTTAGGGGGCGAGACCATGTCAAGACCAAGACCGTGTCAAGACCAAGAACAGAGTTTAACGAGACCGAGAAAACACCTAGACTTTTAGGGGGCGAGACCATGTCAAGACCAAGAACAGAGTTTAACGAGACCTAGACCATGTCAAGACCAAGAACAGTGTTTAACCAGACCGAGACCGTGTCAAGACCAAGAACAGAGTTTAACGAGACCAAGAAAACACCTAGACTTTTAGGGGGAGACACCAAGACAA
>NW_025737380.1:0-618 GCF_021292245.1 Micropterus dolomieu
AACCACCAACGTACCTGTGTAACCACCAACGTACCTGTGCAACCACCAACGTACCTGTGCAACCACCAACGTACCTGTGCAACCACCAATGTACCTGCGCAACCACCAACGTACCTGTGCAACCACCAACGTACCACCGAACCACCAACGTACCTGTCGAACCACCAACGTAACCACCAACGTACCTGTCGAACCACCAACGTAACCACCAACGTACCTGTCGAACCACCAACTTAACCACCAACGTACCTGTCGAACCACCAACTTAACCACCAACGTACCTGTCGAACCACCAACGTAACCACCAACGTACCTGTGTAACCACCAACGTACCTGTGTAACCACCAACGTACCTGTGCAACCACCAACGTACCTGTGCAACCACCAACGTACCTGTGCAACCACCAATGTACCTGCGCAACCACCAACGTACCTGTGCAACCACCAACGTACCTGTGCAACCACCAACGTACCTGTCGAACCACCAACGTAACCACCAACGTACCTGTCGAACCACCAACGTAACCACCAACGTACCTGTCGAACCACCTAACCACCAACGTACCTGTCGAACCACCTAACCACCAACGTACCTGTGTAACCACCAACGTACCTGTG
>NW_025737381.1:0-362 GCF_021292245.1 Micropterus dolomieu
ATACACACAAATACACTGTAACACACACAGACACACTGTAACACACAGAAATACACTGTAACACACAGAAATACACTGCAACACACAGAGACACTGTAACACACAGAAATACATTGTAATACACAGAAATACACTGTAACACACAGAGACACTGTAACACACAGAAATACACTGCAACACACAGAGACACTGTAACACACAGAAATACACTGCAACACACAGAAATACACTGCAACACACAGAGACAAGGAGATACACACAGAAACAGAGAGACACTGTAACACACACACAGAGACAGAGACACTGTAACACACACACAGACACAGAGATACACACATAGACACAGAGAGACACTGTAACAC
>NW_025737382.1:0-305 GCF_021292245.1 Micropterus dolomieu
CCCCAAGTGGCAGCGACCACACCGACCAGTGTGGCAGCGACCACCATCTTTAGCGCCCCTAGTGGCAGCGACGTCATACCGACCAGTGTGGCAGCGACCACCGTCTTTAGCGCCCCTAGTGGCAGCGACCTCACTGACCAGTGTGGCAGCGACCACCGTCTTTAGCGCCCCAAGTGGCAGCGACCACACCGACCAGTGTGGCAGCGACCACCATCTTTAGCGCCCCTAGTGGCAGCGACGTCATACCGACCAGTGTGGCAGCGACCACCGTCTTTAGCGCCCCTAGTGGCAGCGACGTCACAGCG
>NW_025737383.1:0-344 GCF_021292245.1 Micropterus dolomieu
GGGTACAGCGACAAGGTCACCTTCAGCCGGAGGTCCTCACTCACAAACAGACGCTCATTCCTGGGTGGACATTCAGGAAAAGGATCCAGTCCGCCTGGAAGTCCCTAGCCAGGATCAGACGCTCCCCCGTCCACGTCCTAAGCAGGCCCTGCCAAGCCTGGCTTCCGAGATCAGGCGAGATCGGGCAGTCCCAGGCCGGAATGGCCGTAAGCTTCCTTTGCACACCCCAGAAGGGCCTTCAAAACACGATGTAACATTTACACAGCACTGTGTACAGGATAGGGAGAAATAGAAGCAGCAGCAGCAGCAGCAGCGCCCCTGCTGTTTCCTAAAGAGACGTTCAA
>NW_025737384.1:0-876 GCF_021292245.1 Micropterus dolomieu
GTTGACAGAGAGTTGACAGACAGCAGTCAGAGGGTTGACAGAGAGTTGACAGAGAGTTGACAGACAGCAGTCAGAGGGTTGACAGACAGCAGTCAGAGAGTTGACAGAGGGCCGACAGAGAGTTGACAGAGAGTTGACAGACAGCAGTCAGAGGGTTGACAGAGGGCCGACAGAGAGTTGACAGAGAGTTGACAGACAGCAGTCAGAGAGTTGACAGACAGCAGTCAGAGGGTTGACAGAGTGACGACAGAGAGTTGACAGAGAGTTGACAGACAGCAGTCAGAGGGTTGACAGAGGGCCAACAGAGAGTTGACAGAGAGTTGACAGACAGCAGTCAGAGGGTTGACAGAGGGCCGACAGAGAGTTGACAGAGTTGATAGAGGGCTGACAGAGAGTTGACAGAGAGTTGACAGAGAGTTGACAGACAGCAGTCAGAGGGTTGACAGAGGGCCGACAGAGAGTTGACAGAGAGTTGATAGAAGGCTGACAGAGAGTTGACAAAGAGTTGACAGAGGTTTGACAGACAGCAGTCAGAGGGTTGACAGAGGGCCGACAGAGGGTTGACAGAGAGTTGACAAAGAGTTGACAGAGGGTTGACAGAGGGTTGACAAACAGCAGTCAGAGGGTTGACAAACAGCAGTCAGAGGGTTGACAGACAGCAGTCAGAGGGCCGACAGAGAGCCGTCAGAGGGGCGACAGTGGTTTGACAGAGAGCCAACAGAGGGTTGACAAAGGGCCGTCAGTAGGCTGACAGAGAGCCAACAGAGGGTTGACAAAGGGCCGTCAGAGAGCCAACAGAGGGTTGACAGACAGCAGTCAGAGGGTTGACAGAGAGTTGACAGAGAGTTGACAGAGGTTTGACAGACAGCAGTCAGA
>NW_025737385.1:0-308 GCF_021292245.1 Micropterus dolomieu
CGACGCTGAAACAGGGACGGGACCGCGCTTTGACACTTTATCACGTCACCTTGACGACGCTGAAACAGGGACGGGACCGCGCTTTGACACTTCATCACGTCACCTTGACGACGCTGAAGCAGGGACGGGACCGCGCTTTGACACTTTATCACGTCACCTTGACGACGCTGAAGCAGGGACGGGACCGCGCTTTGACACTTTATCACGTCACCTTGACGACGCTGAAGCAGGGACGGGACCGCGCTTTGACACTTTATCACGTCACCTTGACGACGCTGAAACAGGGACGGGACCGCGCTTTGACACTT
>NW_025737386.1:0-939 GCF_021292245.1 Micropterus dolomieu
AGAGTGGCATCTTTAAGTTTCCTTTTTCTTTAGGTTTCACTTGAATGAGGTTCGAACACGGTCAATAATTTCCTTTTTAACTTCAGCTTGAGGCCTTGTATTTTAGGTTTCCAGGAGTCTTCTACTTGAGTCTTTTCCAATTGAGGAGTGAGTCACGGTAAGTACTGAGGTTAAGGTGAGGGATTTGGGCTGGGTAAGAGTGTCCCCGCCCCCCGTGGGGCCATCCAGAGGTCACACACGGCACTGGCTGGTTAGGGGAAGGGGAAAAAGAGCTGGCTAACGACTTACAAAGCTCTGCGTTAGCCAGTCTGGTGCACTGTCCTGTGATGCGCCTCCAGAGTCCCCAGAAAGGCAAAAACACTCGCTCCTTGTTTGAGTTTTAAGCATTTCCCACCTTTCCCATAATAAAAGACAAAAGTGCATTACCTTTGCCTTTGTTCAAAAAATTGGACTTCACGAATCCTTTAATGTCTGCATCCTACTTGGATGTCTTACGAGAATTTTCCTATCTTCCTGTCCTATTAATCCAGGCCTACTTGGTCCTGCTTCACTCTGCCTTGTTGCAACGTTTCGGAGAACTATTTGTCCTTCATCAGGCTTTACAGAGTGGCATCTTTAAGTTTCCTTTTTCTTTAGGTTTCACTTGAATGAGGTTCGAACACGGTCAATATTTTCCTTTTTAACTTCCACTTGAGGCTTTCTATTTTAGGTTTCCAGGATCTTCTGCTTGAGTCTTTTCCAATTGAGGAGTGAGTCACGGTAAGTACTGAGGTTAAGGTGAGGGATTTGGGCTGGGTAAGAGTGTCCCCGCCCCCCGTGGGGCCATCCAGAGGTCACACACGGCACTGGCTGGTTAGGGAAAGGGGAAAAAGAGCTGGCTAACGACTTACAAAGCTCTGCGTTAGCCAGTCTGGTGCACTGTCCTGTGATGCGCCTCCA
>NW_025737387.1:0-931 GCF_021292245.1 Micropterus dolomieu
ATCTCCATTTAGTCTTTATTATTACCTGAACACAGACACTAACTTTGTTTCTCAATACAGTAAGTGCTTTTTGTTGGGGCAGTTTTGCTGACCTCTGAATCTTCAGGTGTGTGAACTGTGTCATTTAAAAGGATCAGTAAGAGATTCACGTCAGTTTTGTTCACATTCTGCAAATGAAGTGCAAGACAAATATATATGAGTTGAGGTGGAATTCTCACATGAACCCTACATGTAGATGACAGTTTTTGGAGACATGTAATGATTCTTGCTTTCTCACAAGCTGTCTTGGGGGTCTTTTTGCAGAAAGTGCCATTTGGAGAAGAAATCCAGTGCTAACTCTGCTTCTTTGTATTGCTTTAAAGTACTCCTGATGGAGCTGCAATGGCAGGCCACCATGTGTAAATGGATTGCATCAAGACAACTCATAGGAGTCTAATTTACCGCTCGTCAACTTCTAATGGAATGCATGAATTTAAGATGACTGTTGTCCATCAAATACAAATAGTGCTATTGTTCATTTCGCAATGTCAAGATCAGTGAAACTTCAAGAAAAAGAAGGCGGAGTTGGGTGGCAATGGCTTCAAAATACATTTAAGATGGGCAGATCTGTGCAAGAAACACCACTTGTGCTGCCACTGGGAAAGACAGCACAGAAAATGCTAGAAAGAAACATCTGGACTACGGAGAAGAGAGGAAGATTGCTCACTGCAAGTATGTGATATTGGCCCAACATGAGCTTTGAGTTTTGTCTGAATTAGGTAAGTGCTACTTGTTGGGGAGGTTGTACATGTCAAAAGCCACAAACTGTAACTGAAGAGAGACGGCATTAAAATCACATTCAGATCACCTCAAATGGAGACACTGATGATTCTTGTGTTCATAAGTGCTTCTCTTTGGGGTTGTCTTGGTTGTGAGTTCTTCAACAGAGTCA
>NW_025737388.1:0-661 GCF_021292245.1 Micropterus dolomieu
GTCTCTCACCTGTCCTAACCGTCTGTCTCACCTATCCTAACCGTCTCTCACCTGCCCTAACCGTCTGTCTCACCTGTCCTGACTGTCTCTCACCCATCCTGACGTGTCTCACCCGTCCTGACCGTCTCTCACCTGCCCTAACCATCTGTCTCACCTATCCTAACCATCTCTCACCTGTCCTGACTGTCTCTCACCTGCCCTAACCGTCTGTCTCACCTGTCCTGACTGTCTCTCACCCATCCTGACGTGTCTCACCCGTCCTGACCGCCTCTCACCGTCTCTCACCGTCTCTCACCTGCCCTAACCATCTGTCTCACCTATCCTAACCATCTCTCACCTGTCCTAACCATCTGTCTCACCTATCCTAACCGTCTCTCACCTGTCCTGACTGCCTCTCACCTGTCCTAACCGTCTGTCTCACCTATCCTAACCGTCTCTCACCTGTCCTGACTGTCTCTCACCTGCCCTAACCGTCTGTCTCACCTATCCTAACCGTCTCTCACCTATCCTGACGTGTCTCACCCGTCCTGACCATCTCTCACCTGTCCTAACCGTCTGTCTCACCTATCCTAACCGTCTCTCACCTGTCCTGACTGTCTCTCACCTGTCCTAACCGTCTGTCTCACCTATCCTAACCGTCTCTCACCTGTCCTGACTGTCT
>NW_025737389.1:0-4845 GCF_021292245.1 Micropterus dolomieu
AATGACGACATGCGGCTATACATGTCATCACTGGTCAGATTTGGCAGGGGTCCAGAGAAAACTACGGTGTCCGACATTGTTTTTGCATATGTACACACCGACTCAACATTAATCTTAGTGACCTCCGATTGGCGTAACCGGGAGTCATTACCGCCGACGTGAATAACAATCTTACTGTATTTACATTTATCCTTAGCCAGCAGTTTCAAATAAGACTCAATGTCGCCCGCTCTGGCCCCAGGGATGCACTTAACTATGGCCGCTGGCTTCGCTAACTTCACGTTTCTCAAAATGGAGCTGCCAATGATCAGAGTTGGTTTCTCAGCGGGTGTGTCGCTGAGTGGGGAAAATCTGTTAGAAACGTGAACAGGTTGATGATGCCCCGTGGACTTTGAATGCTTACTATTCCTCCTTCGGACAGTCACCCAGCCCCCCCTTCCTGGCTGCTCAGGAAATCCCGGGGGACGGCTACCAGAGGCTAACTCAGGCCCGGCCCGCACAGACTACCGAGGACTGGCTAGCTACAGTAGCTAAAGACTGATCTACCAAGGTGCGGAGCCGGACTTCTAAATCACTGAGCCTCGCCTCCATGTCTACAAATAAACTACACTTATTACACGTACCATTACCACTAAAGGAGGCAGAGGAGTAACAGAACATCTGACACACCGAACAGGAGAAAGTAGGAGAGAGAGAGGGAGAAGCCATCGCTAGCTGCTAAGCTAAAGTCGCTAACGGCTAAGCTAAAGTACTGTAGCGTCCGCTACCAAAACTTTTGAACAACTATGAGATTGAACAGCAGTCACTAATGGAAAGAACTGTGAGTGCTTAGGCAAAATTACTGTAGGAATAAGTGTTTAGCGGACAGTTGGCCACACTACCAACACACAATTACCAGAAACGGAAATGAGTCAACACGCTTACCGCAGTACGTCAGCAATCGTTCAATCGGTGCGTGACCTTCAAACAAAATGTGAAAATGCTTCAAAGGGCCATTTATCTGCTTTTTTCACATGTAGACCACATTAGATCAGGTACAGATCCCCACTACACTGTGGGCGGCTGTGGCTCAGGAGGTAGAGCGGGTTGGCCATCGGAAGGTCGGCGGTTCAATCCCTGGCTCCCCCTGGTTGCGTGTCGAAGTGTCCTTGGGCAAGATACTGAACCCCGAGTGTGTGTTAGTTTCCGTTTGAGCTCAGTGTATGAATGTGTGTGACTGGTGAATGCAGATGTAGTGTAAAAGCGCTTTGAGTGGTCGAAAAGACTAGAAAGGCGCTATACAAGGACTACATTGTCTCAGAGAGGCTATCCATCCATCGTCAACCGCTTATCCTGCGTACAGGATCGCGGGCCCAGAGAGGCTAGTTTTTTTAAAACATGGTTTTAGATTTGGAAAAAAATTATTCTGTTTGTGAAAATGAAAAAAGCGTGATATGTTTTAATGCTTGCATCCCTTTGACAACTCCTGCCTCTGATTGGTTAGTACTCCTTTCCTCCACTGATTAGGCTGGTTAAGGTTGGGGTTGTGATGGGATTAGGGTTTGTCAATTAGAGTCAGAGTAGGGGTCAGACAGGATATGAGGCAAAATGTGTTTTCGTCAAATGATATTTGTTGGAGAAAACATCTAGTATATGTTATGATTTTTTTAAAGTATTACATTTTTTAGCCTTTTCCTGTCTGCCATAACCCTGTGTCTGTGTAATAACTTTCATGCATGAATTATGACAGCCTCTGTCAGGATTTTTTTCCTATGTGTTTTTATGGCTCTTTAGGCATGCAAAATAAAATTGGAATAAAATTTTTTTTAAACACACATTTTTCAAGGAGAACTTTCCACGCCTAATGTTTTAACTAACTATAATTTTAATGCTGTTAAACTAATGTGGTCACATATTTTGTTTAATGCAATGATGATGCAATTGAACCTCACTTCTGACTCCTCAGCCTCTCTTTCTCAGCATTCTCAGCTCCACTATCACTGCTGCTAGCATTTGGGGATTCTCCTATTTCTGGCATCATCACTGCCACTAATATTATCCTGAATTCATTCTGATGGAATTTGCTCCACTATCCCGGCTGCCTTTCTATCACTTGCTGCAACACACTAAATGTTACTCACATAATGGAACTAATCTGCACAAAATATTGTTTTTGTTACAAAAACTGCAAGTGTAACATAAAGCCATTGATTTACATCCAAAAAAGTTAGTGCACATGAAGTGTTTTCAAAAAAAATAAAGTCTCAGTAAGAATTAATTGTAGTTGAAATATAGCCAGCGATGTATAATGTCCAATTTAGTGGACAGATGATTAATCGTAATTTGATCTCAACATAACATCAATATATGGAAAATTTAACTGTATTACTCCTTAGTTGTTACTTGATGTTACCAAATTTTATTTACCTGCAGGGGTATCCTATAATTGGATGAATGGCAAGATTTACCTGAGCTGTACAGTGTTCCCGAACGTCCGTTGGCCATCGACGAATTTAAGTTGCACTTACAATGGCTTACCAGAGGGTGGCAGTGTATTGCATGACACACTAGTGTCCACTGTAGTGACTGATGTGCAACTAGACTATCAGAACCTCTGCCCATTCAAGTTAATGGCTTTTGAATTTCTGTCCACTGTAGTGACCACTATGCGTGAAATGGTTGTTGTCTTGTGTTATCCAGTAGACAAGTAAATTATCTTGCGTTTTGAGTCTCTGAGTCTGTCAAAGTCCAGAGCATTCATGCAAATAAATAAATAAATAAGAACATATTAAACACATAGTTAAACACTTAAATGCATTGATTACTGTAATGGAATGTAATTGAGTACATTTTGTACTTGTGTTGTGGCGTAAATTCACAGTGTGGTAGTACTTTTAATTAAGTAAAGGATCTGAATAATTATTTCACCTCTGATTATGTTTATGATGTGTTTAGATTATGTATTTACTATATACTAACTATAGACATCAGCTACAGGCATCAACAGAGAGATTGCAGAAACTCCACTGTCCGTTACATCCAAATGAAACCCAATATTAACACATTAATGCATCGATTCTGCTCATTTTTTAGCTCTAGGTACACAGTTTGGTTTAATATGGTTTCACTCTGTAACAAACTACAAAAATACGTAGCAGTAGAAATACAGCTAATTTATGATGTTTATTTACTGTGATTATAAGGTTAGCATTATTGCTAACAACCTTATGCCAATAATGCCTCAACCATGGAGTGTTTATCTGCCGACATCACCTGAATGCATAACAAGTAGCAGGACATGAGATCGGCTGTTTTGCGCGGGCAACCAGGTCTACTTCATGGTACATTACTGTCAAGTTTTTGCAGTAGCCCAACTCAGAATAGTATTTTCACAAAAAGAATAAAGGTTTCACAAATCTGAAACTGTGTTTGATTGAAACTTTAGCCTCTCTGGGAGAATCTAGTCCAAATTTGAGAGCTCTAGGTATTGTGGTTTTGGATCTGGACCTGGTCTAATGTGGTCTGCATGTGGAGAAAAAGCAGTGAAATCGTCCTTTTTTCATTTTCACAAATAAAATAAAGTTTGTTCAAATCTTACAAGGTGTTGCAGACAACATTAAGGCTTTGCCTAAAATGCACAACAGCTTTCACAGCAATAAGAGGTGCAAAGTCATGTAAGTCATGTTAATTATACGCTACAGATACAGATATCTATCTAAGATATTAGACATATGCCTACCAAACATATTCCATCAGCAACAACAGGCTTCTATTAATAATCACGTAAATGTCCGGCCTGGTTACGCTATAAACTGCAAACACTTATTTTGCCACAATTGTGATTATTCTGTTAAAAGAAACGTTAAAGTGTCACAAAGACAAACCTTTGCTATTACCATGTACATAAAGTGATGTTTATTTGCACGTTATGTCTGTTTGATCCAGATAAAAGCAGCTGTAGACGTAAAGAGACTGGGTGATACAGCGTTAGCATGCTGCACGCGCTCCTGAGGACGGCAATCAGTTTTCGGCACAAGTTTTTTACCCAACCATGATCTTGAACATGACTGTTTTATCTTTGAACATTGTGGATCTATCCTCAGCACAGATTAAAATCTGCACTGTCCTTCTTTAACACCATAACTCTGTGGACACAAGGCAGCTGTCAGGTTGGCAACAGTTGCAATGAAACTCTTACTGTGAGCTACATTACTGCAGGAATCACTGTTAAAACTAATGTGTATAAAACTGATCAATGAACAGTAATCTTTCAAATCTGCTGTATCTACAATAATGCTCTGTCTCAGACACTTGAGGTGCATGCTCCTGTTAAAACTAGACTGGTTCCATCTACACGTACCTCACCCTGGTTCACTCCTGAACTTCGAATGATGAAAACTGAGGGTCGCCGCCTAGAAAGACTATACAGGAAAACTGGACTCATTGTGCACTCTTGCGCTGTTAAAGAACATCTGCTCAACTACCGTACAGACCTTAACAATGCAAGATCCTCTTATTTCTCCTCTACCATTAGGAATTCCACGTGCAGACCCAAATCACTCTTTGCTATGGTTAACAAACTCACAAATCCACCACAACATGTTATGTCAGGCTCTGAGGAGCTTGTAAATAGCTTCTCTAAATTCTTTTCAGACAAACTGATGTCAATCACTTATTCCATCACCAAAAACACTCATACAAGTGACTCAAACTTAATGTCATCTGGTCCAGCTCACTCATCAAACTCTCTCTCTACTTTTACTCTGAATACTCCTGTTGCCATAAGTGATCTAATTGTGAAGTCAAATTCTACATCCTGCCGGCTCGATCCTACACCTACTGTTTTGCTTAAGATGTGTGTCCTCG
>NW_025737390.1:0-1317 GCF_021292245.1 Micropterus dolomieu
GTGTTGTCATTTGGTTTTAAAACACCTGCCCCGTGTGAGGCTTGAACTCACGACCTTCAGATTATGAGACTGACGCGCTGCCTACTGCGCCAACGAGGCCTGAAAAACAGTGCATTCTGATATTCAGCTGTGACCATGCAGTTAGAGCTCTTCTCACAGACTAAAAGGTGAGCGATAACCCTTCAGCTGCACAGTTCAGTCTTGACCTCTGAAACAATAATTGACAAAACAGTCTTGACAAAATGTCCATCTATTTGCTTGTTCCGGAGCTTTCCGCTATATCACACAGTCTTCGTAGTTGGATGCGATTGCTCAGTTGACATGGAACTGAGCACGTTTAAACTTTGCGTTTTTCCAAACATTTTGAAATTTCTCTTCCCTGTTAGCTTAAGAGTTTACTGTTCACGGTCACGCTGGTGGTGACTGAAGGTCGTGACTGATGCGCTGCTCAATAACAACAATGTATCTGCACACCAAATGCTCACATAAAGGCTACAATTAACTTTAGATACTTTTATGTCCTGACCCAATACTGAGACAATGTCAAAAGAGTGGGAGCCAAGGTTGAAGCAAACACAAGACTAAGAACATACGTAACTATAACAAAGAAATAATAATACAGTGTATGTGGTAGTCTGTTTTGTCAGTGTGTGAACATATGTGTGCATGGGTGTGTAAAGTATGGTGTCCGAGAATTATGTTGGATAGCGTTAAAGAAACAACGGTAAATGGGACTGTGAACAGCGTAAGAACATCTAAGCTGAGTCAGAGCGATGCGGGACTTCTTTGCATATCGCTATATCACACAGTCTTCGTAGTTGGATGCGATTGCTCAGTTGACATGGAACTGAGCACGTTTAAACTTTGCGTTTTTCCAAACATTTAGAAATTTCTCTTCCCTGTTAGCTTAAGAGTTTACTGGCCATACACTGACAGTGTATGTGGTAGTCTGTTTTGTCAGTGTGTGAACATATGTGTGCATGGGTGTGTAAAGTATGGTGTCCGAGATTTATGTTGGATAGCGTTAAAGAAACAACGGTAAATGGGACTGATGCTGGACTGAGCACAGCTCTGTGTCAAACACAGATGCTCAACCTGTAATGTGATACAGCTTCACAAGAGAAGTGCTGCTTTTGTAAGAATCACAGTTGTCTGCGTCAGGTGTATTTTTTTTCATAGATTGACGAGATACCTTTTACCAAGATGGCGGCACTATTTATCCTGCCCACTGTGTTGTCATTTGGTTTTAAAACACCTGCCCCGTGTGAGGCTTGAACTCACGACCTTCAGATTATGAGACTGACGCGCTGCCTACTG
>NW_025737391.1:0-893 GCF_021292245.1 Micropterus dolomieu
GCAATAACTGCATCAACAACAACACCTGCTCTGATAACAACTGCTGAAACAATTGCATCAAGTACAGCAACTGCTTCGACAACAACATCTGCTACAACAACTATATCAAGTACAACACCTGCTATGACAACATCTGCAGCAACAGCAACTGTGTCAACGACACCTGCTCCAGTAACGACTGCAGAAACGACACCCACTGTTGCAACAATACCTGCTGCGTCAACGACACCTACACTGACAAGTGTAGTAATAACTGCATCAACAACAACACCTGCTCTGATAACAACTGCTGAAACAATTGCATCAAGTACAGCAACTGCTTCGACAACAACATCTGCTGCAACAACTATATCAAGTACAACACCTGCTATGACAACATCTGCAGCAACAACAACACCCGCTGTGACAACAACACTTGCTCTGGCCACAACACCTGGTCAGACAACAACACCTGCTCTGACAACATCTGCTGCAACAACACCTGCACTAACATCAACTGCAGCAACAACAACACCCGCTGTGACAACAACACTTGCTCTGGCCACAACACCTGGTCAGACAACAACACCTGCTGTGACAACATCTGCAGTAACAGCAACTGCGTCAACAACACCTGCTCCAGTAACGACAGAAGCAACGACACCCACTTTTACAACACCTGCTGCATCAACGACACTCGCACTGACAACAACTGCAGAAACAACTGCATCGACTACCGCACCTGCTCCGACGACTGCTGCCTCAACAACATCAAGTACAACACCTGCTCTAACAACAACTGCAGCAAGAACGACACCCGCTTCAACAGCAAAAACTTCCGGAAGCACAGAAGCTTCTCTGACAACAACTGCGTCACCAACACCTGCTCCAGCAGCAACTGCTCCGACAACAAC
>NW_025737392.1:0-999 GCF_021292245.1 Micropterus dolomieu
ATGCAATAAGGAGGTCATTAGTAATTTTCACCAGTGCTGTCTCTGTGCTATGATGAGCTCTAAATCCTGACTGAAAATCCTCAAATAAACTATTGCTCTGTAGAAAGTCACACAGCTGTTTAGCAACTGCTTTCTCCAGAACCTTAGAGAGAAATGGAAGGTTAGATATAGGTCTATAGTTTGCTAAAACATCCGGATCAAGTTTGGGCTTTTTCAGAAGAGGTTTAATTACAGCTACTTTAAAGTACTGTGGTACATAGCCTGTTGATAGAGATAGATTGATCATATCTAGTATAGAGGTGCTGACTAAGGGTAAAACATCTTTAAGCAACCTAGTCGGGATGGCGTCTAAGAGGCAGGTTGATGGTTTAGATGAAGAAATTATTGAAGTTAGTTGGTAAAGATTGAGGAAAGCAAAACAGTCTAAACATGTATCTGGTTCTACAGCTGTTTCTAAGGTTCCTGAGTTAAGAGATAATATTATTATTATATATTATATTATTATATATATATTATATTATTCTCCCGGGTATTGCAGGTCTTGGTAAACAATAAATAATTACAAACTTCAGGTACTGACTGTACACATTTGTACTAAAGTACATAATATTTAATATTTAACAAAACCGAAGTACTATACATGTTCTGTTTTTCTATAGATGGAAACAAAAAAACATTTTCAAGTTGTCTGACTTTGGGTGTGTAAAATAATCAACAGCAGGTTGGCTTCCTGCTGGCTCTCCCTGACTCCTTCCTCTGCAGCTGCTGAAGTGGGCCTAATCTGGACATGAATGGATACATATCAATAAAGGTAAAACATGCCAGGACTGTCTAAGAAAACCTTTTCTTCATATCATATTTACAATATATTTCAATAATTACATGACTGCATGTTTCATCCTTCTGCCTCAAGAGGGCACCGGCGCATTATTTTCTGTACCTCTCTGTACGTTTTATTAAGATATATATCACCAAACATGAAGCCAAAATATCCTCAGA
>NW_025737393.1:0-520 GCF_021292245.1 Micropterus dolomieu
TCTGTCCTCTTGTGTGTCCTCCTGTCTGTCCTGCTGTCTATCTTCCTGTTGTTCCTCCTGTCTGTCTTCCTGTCTGTCCTCCTGCCTGTCCTGCTGTCTGTCTTCCTCTCTGTCCTTCTTTCTGTCTTCTTGTCTGTCTTCCTCTCTGTCCTGCTGTCTGTCTTCTTGTCTGTCTTCCTGTCTGTCCTGCTGTCTGTCTTCCTCTCTGTCCTCTTGTGTGTCCTCCTGTCTGTCCTGCTGTCTATCTTCCTGTTGTTCCTCCTGTCTGTCTTCCTGTCTGTCCTCCTGCCTGTCCTGCTGTCTGTCTTCCTGTCTGTCCTCCTGTCTGTCTGTCTTCCTCTCTGTCCTCCTGCCTGTCCTGCTGTCTGTCTTCCTGTCGTTCCTCCTGTCTGTCTTCTTGTCTGTCCTCCTGCATGTCCTCCTGTCTGTCCTCTTTTGTGTCCTCCTGTCTGTCCTGCTGTCTATCTTCCTGTTGTTCCTCCTGTCTGTCTTCCTGTCTGTCCTCCTGCCTGTCCTGCTG
>NW_025737394.1:0-369 GCF_021292245.1 Micropterus dolomieu
ACTGAAACTAGATATAACTCTGAACTATAACTGGATCTAGAAACTAATTCTGAGCTAACCGAAACTAGATATAACTCTGAACTATAACGGGATCTAGAAGCTAACTCTGAGCTAACCGAAACTAGATATAACTCTGAACTATAACTGGATCTAGAAGCTAACTCTGAGCTAACCGAAACTAGATATAACTCTGAACTATAACTGGATCTAGAAGCTAACTCTGAGCTAACCGAAAGTAGATATAACTCTGAACTATAACTGGATCTAGAAACTAACTCTGAGCTAACCGAAACTAGATATAACTCTGAACTATAACTGGATCTAGAAACTAATTATTAGCAGACAGGACATGTTTGGAAGTCTTGTTCC
>NW_025737395.1:0-650 GCF_021292245.1 Micropterus dolomieu
TAGGGATAGAAAACTGAACCTGTCCCCCACGGCGGGAGACAGGAGGTGCACGGTCCGTCCCTCGGATGCCACCCCCCCCACGGTTCCAGGAGGCCTAGGGTTAGGGGGTTAGGGGGTTAGGGGAAGGGGAAAAAGAGCTGGCTAACGACTTACAAAGCTCTGCGTTAGCCAGTCTGGTGCACTGTCCTGTGATGCGCCTCCAGAGTCCCCAGAAAGGCAAAAACACTCGCTCCTTGTGTGAGTTTTAAGCATTTCCCACATTTCCCATAATAAAAGACAAAAGTGCATTACCTTTGCCTTTGTTCAAAAAATTGGACTTCACCAATCCTTTAATGTCTGCATCCTACTTGGATGTCTTACGAGAATTTTCCTATCTTCCTGTCCTATTAATCCAGGCCTACTTGGTCCTGCTTCACTCTGCCTTGTTGCAACGTTTCGGAGAACTATTTGTCCTTCATCAGGCTTTACAGAGTGGCATCTTTAAGTTTCCTTTTTCTTTAGGTTTCACTTGAATGAGGTTCGAACACGGTCAATAATTTCCTTTTTAACTTCAGCTTGAGGCCTTGTATTTTAGGTTTCCAGGAGTCTTCTACTTGAGTCTTTTCCAATTGAGGAGTGAGTCACGGTAAGTACTGAGGTTAAGGTGAGGG
>NW_025737396.1:0-1576 GCF_021292245.1 Micropterus dolomieu
GTCCCTCTGAAATGAAGCCCACAAAACCATGACGCTGCTTTATGTTTTTGTCTCTGTATCCTCAGAGTCCAGAGGCCAGGTCACAGTGACTCAGCCTGGAGCAGTGAGCTCTGCTCTGGGAGGCTCCGTCTCCATCAGATGTAGGACCAGTCAGGATGTTCATGTTTGGAGCAACAACCACCTTTTAGCCTGGTACCAACAGAGAGATGGAGAAACTCCTAAAGTCCTCATTTACTATGCTAGCAGTCGAGAATCAGGGATTCCAGATCGTTTTACAGGCAGTGGATCAAACTCTGACTTCACTCTGACCATCAGTGGAGTCCAGACTGAAGATGCAGCAGTTTACTACTGTCTGAGTAATCACTATATCAACAGTCAGTGGTTGTTCACACAGTGGAAAAGCGTCGTACAAAAACCTCCCTCAGTCAGACTGAACAGAAACTGAAGTGACTGCTGCAGCTGGAAGCTACTGCAGAGACTGATACACTTCACTGAGGACACACACACACACACACACACACACACACACACACACGTCATCTATGAGGTTCAAGATTTCACAACTTTTGCTTTAACCACCAATGAATATGTAGCAAAATAATATTACAAAAAAATATGAAATCAAATTACTTTGTCCATCACAGCTTCTCACCATCTATTCAGATCTTTTTATAATCCCACTCTCTTTTCTGATTTGCCAAATAATCCAGAGTAGCCAGCCTGGGAAAGCAGATAAGAAAAGTCTTTGACCTCAAACTCATACTGGATTAAAGCAATTTCAACTATGTACATTTAATTGAAAATATGAAGACACAGATCGTCATCAAAAACATTCAGGATCAGAGACTGTCCAAACAAAATCAATACATCCCTGAAAGCACAAAAAAGTGTTTTAAATATATAAACGCATGTTATCTATAGCAAAGCTAAATATCAACTTAAATAATAAAAATTCAAAAGAAAGAAGTAACCTCCTTGATATAACTATATCTGCATATACTATATATATAGAATATCGAATAACACATTTTCTCCAACATGCAATCTAAACTCCGAGACTAAACACTAAACACTGAGACTAAATGTTTATTCTTAAACTTGGAAACGGCAAAAAAAAAAAAAAAAAACTCACCACAACATCCATCCACTAACTGTTGTGGAGCTTTCAATCACATCACATGATCTTTCTTAGCAGATGGAGTCATTTTGATGGAAATGTAGATTTTCACATTTCTGCATCTTTAGGACTTCATGTCCACTTTGGCCCTGCGATGGACTGGTGACCTGCTCAGTGTAGTAGAGCTAAATTTATTAGTTATGCATTTTAATAAATTTATAAGAATTGGTACCCAATTATGAATTTTTATTCATAAAATCTAAATTTCCTCGTTAAGGGCACCACCGGAGTTGTTATAATCCTCGAGTCTCCGGACCTCTAGGTAGTTTTGAATAATTATACAATTATTACTAGTGATCATTTAGTTAATAATCGCTCAATTATCTTAAATCAGTCAGTCAGTCTCATATCTAAAGGGTCAATTCTCTTGGCAGGAACTATAAATAGGCAACACACACA
>NW_025737397.1:0-1460 GCF_021292245.1 Micropterus dolomieu
GACCTCACAGCCCTAGACCTCACAGATCCAGACCTCACTGATCCAGACCTCACAGCCCTAGACCTCACAGACCCAGACCTCACAGACCCAGACCCCACAGACCCAGACCTCACTGATCCAGACCTCACAGCCCTAGACCTCACAGATCCAGACCTCACTGATCCAGACCTCACAGCCCTAGACCTCACAGACCCAGACCTCACAGACCCAGACCCCACAGACCCAGACCTCACTGATCCAGACCTCACAGCCCTAGACCTCACAGATCCAGACCTCACTGATCCAGACCTCACAGCCCTAGACCTCACAGACCCAGACCTCACAGACCCAGACCCCACAGACCCAGACCTCACTGATCCAGACCTCACAGCCCTAGACCTCACAGATCCAGACCTCACTGATCCAGACCTCACAGCCCTAGACCTCACAGACCCAGACCTCACAGACCCAGACCCCACAGACCCAGACCTCACTGATCCAGACCTCACAGCCCTAGACCTCACAGATCCAGACCTCACTGATCCAGACCTCACAGCCCTAGACCTCACAGACCCAGACCTCACAGACCCAGACCCCACAGACCCAGACCTCACTGATCCAGACCTCACAGCCCTAGACCTCACAGATCCAGACCTCACTGATCCAGACCTCACAGCCCTAGACCTCACAGACCCAGACCTCACAGACCCAGACCCCACAGACCCAGACCTCACTGATCCAGACCTCACAGCCCTAGACCTCACAGATCCAGACCTCACTGATCCAGACCTCACAGCCCTAGACCTCACAGACCCAGACCTCACAGACCCAGACCCCACAGACCCAGACCTCACTGATCCAGACCTCACAGCCCTAGACCTCACAGATCCAGACCTCACTGATCCAGACCTCACAGCCCTAGACCTCACAGACCCAGACCTCACAGACCCAGACCCCACTGATCCAGACCTCACTGATCCAGACCTCACAGCCCTAGACCTCACAGATCCAGACCTCACTGATCCAGACCCCACAGACCCAGACCCCACAGCCCTAGACCTCACAGACCCAGACCTCACTGATCCAGACCCCACTGATCCAGACCCCACAGCCCTAGACCTCACAGACCCAGACCTCACAGATCCAGACCTCACTGATCCAGACCCCACAGACCCAGACCCCACAGCCCCAGACCTCACAGACCCAGACCTCACAGATCCAGACCTCACTGATCCAGACCTCACTGATCCAGACCCCACAGACCCAGACCCCACAGACCCAGACCTCACTGATCCAGACCTCACTGATCCAGACCCCACAGACCCAGACCCCACAGACCCAGACCTCACAGACCCAGACCTCATAGACCCAGACCTCACTGATCCAGACCTCACAGACCCAGACCTCACTGATCCAGACCCCACAGACCCAGACCCCAAAGACCCAGACCCCACAGACCCAGACCTCACTGATCCAGACCT
>NW_025737398.1:0-1327 GCF_021292245.1 Micropterus dolomieu
AATGAAAAACACAGTTTGGACTCAGAGTTCCTCCAACCAGCGCTGTGTGGCCGAGTTCCGTCTATTTCCAGCTAGCAAGCTAAGCTAACTTCAGTTAGCATTCGTGGCTAACAGGAGATGAAAGGTGAAACCAAAGTTTCCACTTTAACACGTTTATCCCACTGACTGTATAAAAGAAGGTTTATCCAAACATACAGGCTCTAGTTCACTCCGGGAACACACGAACACGTTGGCGTGCTAACAAAGGAAGGAAAAGCGCTTCCGGTACCACGTCTTCCCACACCTTCAAAATAAAAGTTTGTGAAGAAAAAACAAAGTCCTATCTGATGAACTATGAAGCAGAAAGAGCAGCACTCTCTTTATTTTAGACAACACAACACTGTTCATCCCAGAGGTAGTCAACATATACAAGTAAGTAAATAAACTAAATAAAAAATAAAAATTATGTATCATCTGTCCATCAGAAAATAATCAAACACAAAAGTGATTTTAATTGCAAATTATCATGAGAGAAGCTGAAACGATGAAAATGTTTTTATACAATCAAAATAGTTGGCAATTAATTGACTAATCGTTTCAGCAGTACTTCATTTATATTTAAAACAAAACATTATATTTTATAAACACTTCATATGTAAAGTATATTTCCCTCCGAGATGTCGCGGAGTTTAAGTAGAAAGTGGCACGAAAATAAATGACTCAAGTAAAGTAAAAGTACCTCAAATTTGTAGTTAAGTACGGTTTTAAAGGTTCTTGTACTGGAGGTACCTTTTAATACTTGAAATAAATTTTAAAGACACTTTCACGGATGCATTGCTTTTACCTGTAATAGAGTACTTTTACTTCTGATCTGATGTAACTAGAATTCACCAGTATACAGTGAAAGGTGTGACTGCAGCTTCTAAATAAATTACATTATTAATAGCCTAGTTTGATTCACTTTAGTCTGTACTACACTTCCGCAGGATTTTATTTTCTCTGGTGTCCATCCAACATTTTGGTGACTGACGGCAGGTCATGCTGCACTTTGCTGAACCTGACATGTTAGTTCATGTTCTCTGGAGTCTTAAAGATAAATTGCAGTTTTTCTTGAAGGCTTAAACAAAATAATCAGGCTTTTCAACTATAATTATAAAACCATAATGCCATTTGTCAAAAAGCACACCCATTTCCCTAAACTGCTTTAACACATGATTCAGGTTTGTTGAACTGTCTCTGCAAAACTCTACACACAAATCCCTTCATTTCTCATGTGGTCATTTAGAAAGCACTAACATTCAATATTGTTCACTCAAGTCAGCACAGGTTGAGCTCAGTTAGCTCACAG
>NW_025737399.1:0-985 GCF_021292245.1 Micropterus dolomieu
GAGGCCGACCGTCTGCTGCAGAGAGGTCAGCTGTTAATCTCATTAAACTCTGACTGATTCATGTTTAACTGTTATTTATCCAGAGAAGTTTTATTAAAATAACTACGCAGGTCAGTTAACACTTCATTATTTAATAAGTTAACTTAAGTGACATAAGTTAACTTGCGTGTTAACTGACCTGCGTAGTTATTTTAAGAAAAACCGTGATCTTTTCCTAACCTTAACTAGTACATTTGTTGCCTAAACCTAACCAAAGTGCAACATTTCAATAACCTACACATTTTACGTAAATTAAATAAAAATGTTTAATGCTGTCCTTGTGTTTCTCCTGGTTCTAAGTCGGGATCTGGTCCTCCATCCACCCCAACCACCTCCTTACTCAGTCTTTTATGTTAAGTATCATATTTTTCATATACTTTACCGTCAAAAACTGACACTACAGGGTTCCCACTGCATTGAACTATAACAGTATAGAGATCCCAGGTGCGTCACACACTGACCATGTGTCCATATGTGACGAGTCAGGGAGTGAGAATGAGCAGCGCCAAAGCGACTGTTTTAATCTTCTGTCTGTCTTTGTGTGGACAGACATAATGTGAGCTAACTCTTCATGATTCCTCCACAGAGTCCACCAGGAGAGCTCAGAGGTTCCCAGTGGTCAGTCTGCCCAGCAGCATCAAACACACCTGGACTCCATATTTATGGTCTGTACATGTACAACAACTACTTTTCCATCTATTCTGTTCACAATAATCTCCACGCTGCACTTTTTAGACCAGTGGATTGTCAGTCTGTCCAACATGGATCTGATGTTTGGTTCCATGATTTTACTTTGATTGTGTCCTTCATATAATATTCTGTTCCAGCTGCTGGAGGACAACATTGTCACTTTTGTGAAGAACGAGCTGAAGAAGATCCAGAAGGGTCTGAGTTCAGATTACCCAGAATGCTTAGAGAGTCAGAGGGAGGATGAGGAGGTGTTGGA
>NW_025737400.1:0-617 GCF_021292245.1 Micropterus dolomieu
AATGTTGACCATATTCACCATCTTGGTTTAGTGTGTTAGCATGCTACCATTTGCTAAACTAAACTAAATAAAAGACATCCTGAGGCTGATGCGAATGTACAGTGGGTACGGAAAGTATTCAGACCCCTTTAAATTTTTCACTCTTTGTTTCATTACAGCCATTTTCCAAAAATCAAAAAAGTTCATTTTATTTCTCAGTAATGTACACTCAGCACCCCATCTTGACAGAAAAAAAACAGAAATGTAGAAATTTTTGCAAATTTACTAAAAAAGAAAAACTGAAATATCACATGGTCATAAGTATTCAGACCCTTTGCTCAGTATTTAGTAGAAGCACCCTTTTGATCTAATACAGCCATGAGTCGTTTTGGGAAAGATGCAACAAGTTTTTCACATCTGGATTTGGGTATCCTCTGCCATTCCTCCTTGCAGATCCTCTCCAGTTCTGTCAGGTTGGATGGTAAACGTTGGTGGACAGCCATTTTCAGGTCTCTCCAGAGATGCTCAATTGGGTTTAAGTCAGGGCTCTGGCTGGGCCATTCAAGAACAGCCACGGAGTTGTTGTGAAGTCACTCCTTCGTTATTTTAGCGGTGTGCTTAGGGTCATTGTCTTGTTG
>NW_025737401.1:0-1312 GCF_021292245.1 Micropterus dolomieu
TAACAGTACATACAGTAGTACATATAGTAGTACATACAGCAATATCTGCATTAGTACATAAAGGAGTACAAACAGTAACACATACAGTAGTACCCGCAGTAGTACATAAAGTAGTGTCTCCGTGTCTCTGTGTCCCGGTCCAGCCTGCGGCCGGCCCTCCCGCTCTCTCCCCCCTCATGTGAAGCGGATCGTGGGCGGACGCAGCGGCGAGCCCGGCCTGTTCCCCTGGCAGGTTCTGCTCAGCGTGGAGGATCTGTCCCGGGTACCTGAGGACCGCTGGTTCGGCTCCGGGGCCCTGCTGTCCGACTACTGGGTCCTCACGGCCGCCCACGTCCTGAGGTCCCAGAGGAGGGACACGAGCGTCGTCCCCGTGGCCCCCGAACACGTCAAGGTCTGAAGGGAACCTGCTGCTGCTTTTAATTTGACCGCTCAGCTGTGCAGATCTGTGCAACTCTTAGAACAATATGTTTTTTTAAGGGAGTCTGGGGTTGTAGAAAAATAAATACAACACAAAACACTGAAAGTTGTCTGTTCCTCCCCAGCACTGAAAATGTTTGAATCAAATTAAGATGAACGTGTTGTTTAACCAGAGTAACCAGAGTAACTAGAGTAACTAGAGTAACTAGAGTAACCAGCGTAACCAGCGTAACCAGCGTAACTAGAGTAACTAGAGTAACTAGAGTAACTAGAGTAACCAGCGTAACCAGCGTAACCAGCGTAACCAGCGTAACCAGAGTAACCAACGTAACCAACGTAACCAACGTAACCAACGTAACCAGAGTAACCAGCGTAACCAGAGTAACCAACGTAACCAACGTAACCAGAGTAACCGGAGTAACCAGCGTAACCAGCGTAACCAGAGTAACCAGAGTAACTAGAGTAACCAACGTAACCAGAGTAACCAGGGTAACTAGAGTAACTAGAGTAACCAGCGTAACTAGAGTAACTAGAGTAACTAGAGTAACTAGAGTAACCAGCGTAACCAGCGTAACCAGCGTAACCAGAGTAACCAACGTAACCAACGTAACCGGAGTAACCGGAGTAACTGGAGTAACCAGCGTAACCAGCGTAACCAGAGTAACCAACGTAACCAACGTAACCAGAGTAACCAGAGTAACCAGCGTAACCAGCGTAACCAGAGTAACCAGAGTAACTAGAGTAACTAGAGTAACCAACGTAACCAACGTAACCAGAGTAACTAGAGTAACTAGAGTAACCAGCGTAACCAGCGTAACCAGAGTAACCAGAGTAACCAGCGTAACTAGAGTAACCAACGTAACCAGAGTAACCAGAGTAACCAGCGTAACCAGAG
>NW_025737401.1:1366-2254 GCF_021292245.1 Micropterus dolomieu
TAACTAGAGTAACCAACGTAACCAGAGTAACCAGAGTAACTAGAGTAACCAGAGTAACTAGAGTAACCAGCGTAACCAGCGTAACCAGAGTAACCAGAGTAACTAGAGTAACCAACGTAACCAGAGTAACCAGAGTAACTGGAGTAACCAGCGTAACCAGCGTAACCGGAGTAACCAGAGTAACCAGAGTAACCAGCGTAACCAGAGTAACCCGCGTAACCAGCGTAACCAGCGTAACCAGAGTAACCAGCGTAACTAGAGTAACCAACGTAACCAGAGTAACCAGAGTAACCAGAGTAACTAGAGTAACCAGTGTAACCAGAGTAACCAGCCTAACTAGAGTAACCAACGTAACCAGAGTAACCAGAGTAACCAGCGTAACCAGCGTAACCAGAGTAACCAGAGTAACCAACGTAACCAGAGTAACCAGAGTAACCGGAGTAACTGGAGTAACCAGCGTAACCAGAGTAACCAGAGTAACCAGCGTAACTAGAGTAACCAACGTAACCAGCGTAACCAGAGTAACCAGAGTAACTAGAGTAACCAACGTAACCAGAGTAACCAGAGTAACCAGAGTAACCAGCGTAACCAGCGTAACCAGAGTAACCAGAGTAACTAGAGTAACCAACGTAACCAGAGTAACCGGAGTAACTGGAGTAACCAGCGTAACCAGAGTAACCAGAGTAACCAGAGTAACCAGAGTAACCAGCGTAACCAGCGTAACCAGAGTAACCAGAGTAACCAGCGTAACTAGAGTAACCAACGTAACCAGAGTAACCAGAGTAACCAGCCTAACTAGAGTAACCAACGTAACCAGAGTAACCAGAGTAACCAGAGTAACTAGAGTAACCAGTGTAACCAGAGTAACCAGCCTAACTAGAGTAACCA
>NW_025737402.1:0-2066 GCF_021292245.1 Micropterus dolomieu
TGTTATACAAGCTGCACGCTCACTACTTTACACTGTTATACAAGCTGCACACTCACTACTTTACACTGTTATACAAGCTGCACGCTCACTACTTTACACTGTTATACAAGCTGCACGCTCACTACTTTACACTGTTATACAAGCTGCACACTCACTACTTTACACTGTTATACAAGCTGCACGCTCACTACTTTACACTGTTATACAAGCTGTACGCTCCCTACTTTACACTGTTATACAAGCTGTACGCTCACTACTTTACACTGTTATACAAGCTGCACGCTCACTACTTTACACTGTTATACAAGCTGTACGCTCCCTACTTTACGCTGTTATACAAGCTGTACGCTCACTACTTTACACTGTTATACAAGCTGCACGCTCACTACTTTACACTGTTATACAAGCAGCACGCTCACTACTTTACACTGGAGCAAAGGGTCATTTCTTCAGATATAAATCAAATATTTACAAAGATGTGAGGGTTGTACTCACGTTTGTGAGATACTGTACATATATAAAGTTTAACTCTGTGTGTGTGTGTACCTGGATATCCGTTCTGGTCTATGTCAGTGTTTCCAGTAATGGAGTATCCAAAGCTAGCAGGCATGTAGGAGGATGCCCACTTGCCCCGCAGGACCTGAGAGACGAGACACAGGTAAGAATCAACACAGCATGAAAACAAAACGTGTGTGTTTCGTTTTGAAGCAGCAACATAACAACCGGACAAACAGAGGACGATCATGTGATGCGATTGTGAGCTCCAACAGCTACTGAGGAGACCCTGTGGTGGAAAACATCATTAAGATTTATCCTCTGAGGAACATGAACGCCTTCATGGCGGTCAACCTGCTGTCTGCAAGCCTCATTTTCTCACAGACTTCTATACAATCACACTTCTTTCTGCAGCCTGCGAGTCGCCCCCTGCTGGCTGCTGGAGAGGACGCAGGTTTAAGGCTTCACTTTTCAGACCTGGAGGTTCCTGCTTGGTCTGGACCAATGGTGGAGCTACGCTGATAATGTGACTAATAAACACACCTGGAACTGATGGTTACCTGGGAAGGTGTGGGGTCGGGCCCTCGAGCGCGGCCGTTGTGGATGTAGACCACGCCCAGATGGCCGGTGCCTCCATAAGGAGCAGAGATGGCCACATCTGGAGGGGTGAAGGAGGGAGACAGGAAGAGACGTGAGGCGAAGCAGGAATTATCCAGGTCAGGTTCTGGACCTGGTCCGGATGATCTGAGTGTGTGGTCCCTCTCTTACCGTTGTAGCCGTCCTTATCCAGGTCTCCCAGCGCTGTGATGGCAGAGCCGTACCTGGCGTAAACCTCGGACCCTGTGAGCAGCTGAGGAGGCTGGAAGGAAAATCCACCACGGCCCAGGTACACCGACACCTGGAGACCCCACGCATTTACAAGTTACAGAGGCTGCCTGCTGCATTCTGGGTATGATTCCAGTGACAGTGATGTCCAGTGTCAACAGGTAGGAAGCTTCCATCTTATCTGAGCGCCCTCATTACTGAGGGAAATAACCACCCTCTGAATTCTCCATTCTCCAAGAGCCATTGTGGCGCATATTATTATTTGGTGAACTGTTAATAATCACATGCTACAGTGGGGGAAATAAGTATTTGACCCCTTGCTGATTTTGCAGGTTTGCCCACTTACAAAGAATGCAACAATCTACAATTTTAATCATATGTACATTCTAACAGTGAAAGACAGAATCCTAAAGAAAATTCCAGAAAATCACATCATATGAATTTATTAAAATTGATAACCATCTGATGAGGAAAAACAAGTATATGACCCCCTACCAAACAGCAAGTATTCTGGCTCCTACAAGCCAGTTAGTCTTTCTTTAAGACACAGCCCCAATCCCAACCAATTATCTACATCAAATACACCTGCCTCACCTCGTTACCTGTATAAAAGACACCTGTCAACACCCAAACAACCAGCATCCAACATCACCACCATGGGCAAGACCAAAGAGCTTTCTACGGACATCAGGGACAAGATTGTTGATCTGCACAAGGCTGGGATGGGCTACAAGAGAATCGGAAAG
>NW_025737403.1:0-1490 GCF_021292245.1 Micropterus dolomieu
AGCCTCACACAAAAAGGTGCAGGTTCAATTCCTGGGCCTGACTCTTTTTGTGTGGAGTTGGATTTTCTCCTCAGGTTGACCTAAAAATACCAAACCACTAACTAAAAGAGGGGCGGCACAGTGGCGCAGTGGTTAGCACTGTTGCCTCAGAGCAAGAACGTCCAGGGTTCGAACCTTGGTCATGGTCCAGGATTTGAACCTTGGTCATGGTCCAGGGTTTGAACCTTGGTCATCTGCGTCTCTGTGTGGAGTTCACATGTTCTCTCCGGGTGCTCCGGCTTCCCCCCACATCATAAATCATTTATTATGTAGATTCTGAATTGACCAAAAATACCAAACCACTAACTAAGAGAGGGGCAGCACAGTGGCGCAGTGGTTAGCACTGTCGCCTCAGAGCAAGAAGGTCCAGGGTTTGAACCTTGGTCGTCTGCATCTCTGTGTGGAGTTCATATGTTCTCCCCGTGTCTGTCCCGGTTCTCGCCGGGTGCTCCGGCTTCCCCCCACCGTCCAAAGACATGCAGGTTAATTGGTGACTCTAAATTGTGCTTAAGTGTGAATGTGTATGAATGGATGTTTGTTTCTATGTGCCCTGTGATGTTTGATGTTCTCCCCTCTCCACCATGGGGTTACTCCAGGTGCTCCAGTTTCCTCCCACACCAGAAAACATATATAATATGTGGAATCTTAATTGACCTCTAAATAAATATATCAATTAAATAACTTTGTTATTTCTGGTTATTTATTGATAAATAGTAGTTTTAAGGTGTTCTATTGTGATATTTTTTGGCTAAAAGAGATCACATATTTCTCACACCAGCTTCTCTGCACTGGCTCCCTGTAAAATCCAGAATATAATTTAAAATCCTTCTGGTCACCTAAAAAGCCCTTAAAAGGTCAGGCACCATCATATCTGAAATAGGGTTGGTATCAAGAACCGGTTCCAAGTTGGAACCATTACCAGACTTTCAACAGCAGTGGATTAGTTAAGAGACTGTGGGAAAGTTGGGATAAATATTTTATGGATCGTGTTATAAGTTACTTTTCTATACAAATCACACACACTGGTTGTTGGAGCAATGATGATTTCACACAGGCAGAACTGGACGGTACCTTCTGGCCTTGACCTGCATTAGTGTCCAGCGGTCGGTCCAGCAATCTGTTCCTTTATAAAGTCCAGGTCCTCGGGCAGCACCAGGCCATGTTGCTCCATCACAGGCTTCAGGCCATTGTCGTTCACCGGGTAGTCAAACGTGGCTAGAGAGGCAGTCTCATGCTGCGACAGAAACAGACTCATTAAAAGTCTTGGAGGACTCGGTCGACTCAACATGACATTTACATGCACAGTGCTACAAAATAGATAATGTTAAATTAAACCAAAAATGTGACCATACATTTTGTGTTAATTTCATTTATTTATCTATCTTGCTTGCTGTTTTCCCCATTATCATCCCAATTCACTCAAATAAAAATAATAAATCATAATGTACAAA
>NW_025737404.1:0-590 GCF_021292245.1 Micropterus dolomieu
CGCTCCGTGAACAGATGAAGAAGCTGCTGGAGGCCGAGCTGAAGAGGGTCCAGCAGTATGCAGTGGATGTGACCCTCGATCCTGATACAGCAAATCCCAAACTCATCCTGTCTGATGATGGAAAACAAGTTAAACATGTTGATGTAAAGAAGAATCTCCCAGACAATCCAGAGAGATTTGATATTTGTGTTCATGTCTTAGCAAAGCAGAGTTTCTCTTCAGGAAGATTTTACTACGAGGTTCAGGTTAAAGGGAAGACTGAGTGGGGTTTAGGAGTGGCCAGAGAGTCGATGAAAAGGAAGGGAAACATCACAAGGAGTCCTCAGGATGGTTACCGGACGATATGTTTGAGGAATAAAAACGAGTACGAAGCTGCTGCTGACCCTCCAGTCCGTCTCTCTCTGAAGTCTCAGCCTGAGAAGGTGAGGGTGTTTGTGGATTATGAGGAGGGTCTGGTCTCCTTTTCAATTCAATTCAATTTTATTTATATAGCGCCAAATCACAACAACAGTTATCTCACAGCACTTTTCATAAAGAGCAGGTCTAGACCGTACTCTGTGATGCTATTTACAGAAGCCCAACAGTTCCCA
>NW_025737405.1:0-802 GCF_021292245.1 Micropterus dolomieu
CATCACAGGAGGAGAAAAGAGAGACAACATAGGAGGAGGACAGAGAGACAACACAGGAGGAGAACCTAGAGACAACACAGGAGGGGGACAGGGAGACAACACAGAAGGAGGACAGAGAGACACCACAGGAGGAGAACAGAGAGACAACACAGGAGGAGGACAGGAAGACAACACAGGCGGAGGACAGAGAGACAACACAGGAGGAGGACAGGGAGACAACACAGGAGGAGGACAGAGAGACAACACAGGAGGAGAACAGAGAGACAACACAGGAGAACAGAGAGAGAACACAGGAGGAGGACAGAGAGACAACACAGGAGGAGAACAGAGAGACAACACAGGAGAACAGAGAGACAACACAGGAGGAGGACAGAGAGACAACACAGGAGGAGAACAGAGAGACAACACAGGAGAACAGAGAGAGAACACAGGAGGAGAACAGAGAGACAACACAGGAGGAGGCCAGAGAGACAACACAGGAGAACAGAGAGACAACACAGGAGAACATAGAGAGAACACAGGAGGAAAACAGAGACAACACAGGAGGAGGACAGAGAGACATCACAGGAGGAGAAAAGAGAGACAACATAGGAGGAGAACAGAGAGACATCACAGGAGGAGAAAAGAGAGACAACATAGGAGGAGAACAGAGAGACAACACAGGAGGAGGACAGAGAGACAACACAGGAGGAGAACCTAGAGACAACACAGGAGGGGGACAGGGAGACAACACAGAAGGAGGACAGAGAGACACCACAGGAGGAGAACAGAGAGACAACACAGGAGGAGGACAGGAAGACAA
>NW_025737406.1:0-953 GCF_021292245.1 Micropterus dolomieu
CCCCCCCCCCCTTGTCTCTGCAGGATGACTGCCTGTTTTAACTCATCTGATCCAGTTGCGGTGAACGCCGGATTACTGTACGATGACAACGCTGAAGATGGAGACCTCTGGAGTAGAGGAGGTCAAAGCGGCCCCCTCCCCCTCTGCTCCGCCTCCTCCGCCCCTCCTGACTCCCGCTGCCTGGTCTGTCGAGACCGGATCGTGTTCGCCGTGTGCCGCAATCTGACCCACGCTGTGGAGATGATGATGGAGGCCGAAGGACACCAGGTCAAGATCTCAAAGAGCGGTGAGAAGCTGACAGATTTCTGAGAAAATCTTCACTGTGTCATCACCGTTAACCTAATAATAACAGTAATACTGGAAACTATTAGTTAGTATTAATAATACAGTGGTTTCATAGTAGTTTCGATAGAAGTATTACTAAAGGCGTGATAGTAGCTGTCTAAAATTGAATTGCTGAACTCAGACAGAGGCTCCCCGACCTGGATCCAGTTTTCAGTTATTATCCAGACACTCCCAGCTGTAGTAGCAGAGTGAGTGAGCGGGTGACTTTTATTTGTATAGAGCTATTCACAGAGTCACATGTGCTTAACGACAGCATTAACGTTTACATAACGAAAACACAGATAAAGAAAATAAAAGGCCACCTGAAGGAGTGAGCTATAGTAAGATACATGATAAAATACACAGCAAGTGGTAAAATAATTGACAATAAATACATAGCAGGTAATAAAAACATAGACCTACATAAAATGCAGAACTGCTGCAGGTTTAGCTGGACCTGGTGAAGGAATCCACAGACTGTGAATGTGCAGGCAGAGCTCAAGTTAAGGTGCTACAGCTTCAAAAGCTCGATCACCACGGGTCTCAAGGTGAGTGTGTGGGACAGACAGCAGGTTTTATTAGTTAGGCATAAGAGAGAGAGGGGGGGGGGGGGGGGGGGGGGGGGTTGT
>NW_025737406.1:973-8980 GCF_021292245.1 Micropterus dolomieu
GGGGGGGGGGGGGGGGGGGGGGGGGGGGGGGGGGGGGGGGCGTGGTGGTTCAGTCACGTAAGGAGGACCCTGACCATGCAGTGAGGGTCTTGAACGGGATCCTAACAGTGGTAGTAGTAATAATAATAGTTAGAAAAATGTAAGAATTGTTGAAGCTCTATCAGTGATCTAGTGATTGCAGTAGCTGCAGCAGCAGATAGCAGTAGCAGGGGCGGACCAAACCTAGGGGGGTCCAGGGGCCTGCTCCCCCAGCGAGCTGTTTTTCTCTGTTGACAGCAGCTAAATGCACCATTTGTCAATCTGTTTAAAATTATATCACGCCTAAAAATCTGTACATCATTGGGGGAAAACATTATATCAATAGTAACAGTGACTGTAATAGCGTAGGAGTAGTAACAGTATTACTCACAGAAGCAGTGGTTTTCCTGTAGTAACAGTACCAGATGTACTACTCGAAGGAATGGTTTTATTTACTAGTATTAGTTGTACTACTAGAAATGTAATAGTTAAACAGTAGTATCAACACTTGTAGTAGAACACTTGTAGTGACTGCTGTTGTGGTGGTGGTGCTAGAAGTCGACTAACCATGAGCTCTGTTTTATTTCAGAATGTCCCAAACTTCGCTCTGATGGTAAGTGACATTTAGTTTGAATTCTTTTACTTCTTTTACCGCTCTGACAAAGAAGCAGGTGCGTCACTGGAGGAGGAAGTGTGCAGATCCTTCACTTCAGTACAAGTAGACATAGAAATACTCAATTAGCAGTGACAGAAAGAAAATAGAATTATTATCATCAAAATCTGGATTTAAATACTGTACTTTAGTACTGTGGTAGACTGTAATGAACACTGATGCCATAGTAATCAAATCATCCATGTTTTTAATTGTCATTTATATTAGTCCAGTTCATTTAAAGCTAAAACAAAAAGGCGGGAAATTGTCAACACAGCTAATGAAATCAGTAATCTAAAAATTCAGTTCAGCTAAATAAGATTCAGTTATTGCAAATTTAGTTGTCTTTTTTGCCAAATTACAAGAAACCTAAAGTATCAAGCTGTTTTGTAGCTTTATTCTGTTTCAGGTTTTATCCACTGCTGCAAAACGTGGATTTAATAAAATGGAGTGAGCAGAGGTCGGATGATAGATTTAGTATTTTAGTAAAAAATACTAATGCTTTGTTTTAAAAGCTGTTTCTGTCCGTCCCTGTTTTCAGGTTGGACTGAATGTGTTTGGTTTTTGGTGAATATTTGGACACGTCTGTTGTTTAAGCGCAGAATCAAACCAAGTCTGAGTTCTGCCTTCCTCACGTCTGCTGTCCCTTCTGTGTCTGACAGATGCTCCACAATGGCAGCTCCCCGTTTCCATCCTCCTCCTCCTCTTCCTCCTCATCGGGGTGCTTTTATTCATCTGTGGTAAATGCTACAGAAAATCAAAGAAGCAGAGTGGGTAGGTGTAGCAGTAGTAGTAATTAGCATGAACAGTCGTCTGACACCTGTTGACCTGAAGTGGTTGATGATGCATGAATGAGTGAGTGAGTCTTCAGACTGAGACTGAATGATCTTTGAAGTTTATTTGTCGTTTCAACAGAATGAATACAGCAGGAAGAAAATATCGGTTGTTTCAGGACTAGGGTGTAAAACCGAGAAACACACCGGGTAAAAACAAAAGCTGCAGCACTACATGTGAAGTCATATGGGTACATTTCAAAAGGCTGTTTCTGTTTCTGTTTCCGTTTCCAACAAGATGGCACAAAGTTAAATCTCAAGTGTACTGTTGGTTTCCCAAAGTGGGGCCTTAAAGCTGGGGTCTGCAGTTTATTTCCTTTATTTTAATCCTCTACAGTGATCAATAAATAAAATGCTCTGACACAAAAAATGAAAAGTATCTGTGGCTGCAGGACTGTAATAAGCACGGCCGGTCATTTCATTCAGTCTGAACAGTGTTGGGCAAGTTACTCAGGGATTTTGATAAGTAACTTTTGATTTATTATTCCTACAAAAAGTAGTAATATTACTTCACTTATTACAGTACTATATTATTATATTTCACTACACTTCCAAAAAAGTGATTGACAGCCTGGAAATAATTAATAAAATAATTCACTTTACTGGAACAATAATTAACCTTCAACAATCAGCCAAGCTGAAAACACTGCAGCCGCTCAGACTACATGATGCCATCCATGTGTTCTCGCTGTCGAAATATTCTTAATTTAACATTTTGACTGGCAGCCGACCTCAGCTTCATGATAAGTCTGAGATGTGTGCTGGATAGCCCTCCAATGTGTCACCTCTGCTCATTAAGGTCAACATTGTTGTTCTTCTGTTTCTTTGCTGCTGAGTTGTGACCATGGAAACACAAAGTTCAGCTGCTTCTCTCCTTTGTCCACAGAACAGAAACTCAGTCACACACAGGAGATGAATCACTCACTCTGACCGACCAGAAATGAAGGAGATCCACTGACTACCTCATTTTTTCTACTGATGATTGATAAAATACTGATGAAATTAACCCCTGCACAAATATGTATTCCAGCTCCCTTTGCACTATGCTCTCACTTTACTGTTGGCTTGCTTCTCACTGCCTACAAATGTTGTCATTTTTGTGTATATTGTATTCTGCTCCTTTCTGACACTTTAGGAAACTTACAGAAAGAAACTCCTGCAGCTGCTGTGGGGAGAGAGTGCAGGTAGAGTTTTGTAAAAAAAAATACTGAATACTTCTCTTATAAACAGGCTACATGTGCAGAAAAACAGCTGTACAAAAGCCAGGATTTACTTGCTTTATTTTATTTTTTCAGCCGGTTTGTCATTTGTTTTGCCAGCATTTACACCATTTTATACTTTCGATAATAAACATTGTTAAAAAGACTAGTGGGTGTGTGTGATGTTTTATAGATGCACAGTAGGCTAGCTGATAATATCTTTCCCTGTTGTTGCAGTAATTTGGATCTCCTCAGAAACACAGAGTTTGCCTTTCTTAATTAATCTCGTTCAAAAATCGGGCAGAAATTTTTACTTGACTGCAGGTGAAGGTGACTACTGCTATATAGGAAACACTTGATCATTGAAATAAAGTAGGCCTATGTTGTTGTTATTTACATTATTTTACTTAGTTTGAATATATTGTTGGACGGAACTGATGGAGGTAGCCTATTACTGACGAGACTTGTGCATAATGATCCTTCTGATTCATAATAGTTTTTCAATGCAATGAGAGTTTCTTATTTTTGCTTAACTTCATAAACCTTAACAGCTCTGTAAAGCACATCTTGACAGCAGCGTGTCATGTCAGCGAAATCATCTGAAAGCACGGAAAGAGCAGAGTCAGACGCTGTGTAGAGATGAATATTGACAGAATATTAGAGGAACTCTTCTAGAAAGCTGCTGACTTAACTGGAAAATGGATGTACATAATAATAAATCAAATAACGAAATGACCTACTGAAACTTTCGTGGAACCATATGCATGAGTTGTTTTCATCTAAAAAATATAGTTTCTGGTTTTTGTTCTCCATAAACTAGGAGTCAGAGCTGTGCTGGGAGCAGAGAAGTTCTTTCTGGCCTGTGGAAAAGTAGCCTACATCCCTAAGGTTGAGGTCAGGGCTCTGACCGGGCCAGTCAAATTCTTCCACACCAAACTGGGAAAACTATTTCTTTATGGAGCTGGCTTTGTGCACGCGGGCATCGTCATATTGAAAGGCCAAACTGACACAAACTGTTGTCTAAAAGTGTTTGTTGTAGCATCAAGATTTCCCTTAAGAAAGCAGTCCCTGCCACACACACACACACACACACACACACACACACACACACACACACACACACACACACACACACACACACACACACACACACACACACCATAAACCAAAACAACAACAACGTAGCCAGAAAATCAGTACGTATTTCATGACTCATGACTCATTCAGTTAGTCTATGCAAAACATTTCTGGCTACTACGATCAGCTCATTTCCTTACCATTCGCTGAACAGTGAGGCAACAACACCAACCACACATGACACTCTCTCTTCATTATTCAGCTTAGTTCAGTTAGCGGTTCCGTTTCATTCTGTTTGCTTATAGTTCTTATTCCTGTGTGTAGTCCTGCTTCTGTGTCTTGGTTCTTAGATGAGTTTACATGTATGTATAGTCCGTTGTCATTTGTTCTGGTTTTTGTCCAACTGGAACATCTTGTTTTGTTTGGACTCTTGAAATCTGCCATTAATAAGTGCGTATGCGTTTTGTTTAATAAGTAATCTTAAGAACTGTACCGCTCATCTCTGGTGTCCTGCATTTGGGTAGCCTACTCAAACCCACATCACTCCACCCTGACAAGCACAGTCAATTATAGAAGCAAAAAATTAATTTGAGGTAAGAAAGGTGTTTTTTTTTAACATGCCTGCTTTGTAGTTAAACTCATGATCTTTCATGCAAGTCATTAGTAGCTTCTTGGCTATAAGAGTCTGGGCTAGTTGTAACAATAATAAAAATGTTTAATTGTATATGTTGTCTTTGAATTTCAATGTCTGACACACATACAGTAATGTTTAATTGTTTTATTTGTATGTTCAAATGTTAGTGTGAGACCTGTAGGCTTCTGAGCCCATAAGGCATCCAGGACCCCCATTTGTCTGTCTCCACTGTGACGATACAAGACATATGTTATTATGTTTACAACTGATAATAAGTAAGTAAGCTACTTGGATCACCCCTACACGCACACACACGCACGCATGCACGCACACACACGCACAAATTTAGTAAAAATCAAATAATCAAGTGTTGAATAAAATTTTTCAATATCATATTTTTCTCATTCCTCATTACACAATGTTACATTTCATCTCAGAGTATGTTACAACTAACCCAGACTGTGGGGTGAATTGTAACGTTTTCCGCCGTGTTCATGAATAAAAAAAAAAAAAAAAGAGTGCTGCAACTTCCGTGGATCACGCAATCCAGGACGCCCTTCCTGGAATCAGCTGGCTGAACCCTGGACGTCTTTTTTTTGTGTGGATTTTATGTCTCTGAAGGAAAATACTTTGCTTATAAATCAGAAAATGGTATATTCTTCGAAGATGTTGACTTTTGAGGACCTCTCTGCTGCTTCGGGACTTTTTTCGAGCGGATTATTGAGGCCGAACCTGAAAATCAAAAGTGAAACCGTTTCTCTCTTCTTATTGAAGTCACAATTCCGACATTGCATAATTGTTTTTGTTTTTGTGTGTGAAGCTATTTTTTCTACATATAGTTTTGCGAAGCTGCGTCGTTGTTTTCTCTCTGGAACATGTTTTTTAATGATTGACGCATCGTTTCCTCATAAGCAGCGGGCTCTTCTGCTGCTGAGGCCCCAGGTAGAGAGGAGGGAGGCGGACACGAGCAGAGCCGGAGCGGCCTCGGCTGAACCCCCGCCAGAGGACCGAAAACAGGACAAAATAGTCACAAATCATAAATAGAAATAATCCGTGTAATTAGATTTTTATTTCAAATTAAATGTTAGTGATTTTAATGGAAATATTGGTGCCACTTAATAGCATCGGTGACTTTAGGGTGAAACTTATTACAGAGATGTGTAGGCTATAAAATGTCAGGATATTCTGCGAATAGACAAATTGACTTCGCATGCACGCATTACAACGCGTTATGTTGACCTGGTTCAATCTCAAAACGTTTTGCACCGGTTTGTAACATTTTCGGTTTCCTTGCAACGTTCTGCAACGGGCTTCGAGGTGTGTTTGATCCCGTTTGGTGGTCGTGAATCAGGTGTTACCCAAGCAGCTCTTAAAAGTATGTAAATACAACGGCGTTAAAAAGGCAGGGAAATGCAGTTCGCTTGCGTGTGTTTTGCTGTTTTTTTGGTCCGTCCCACATTTGAGGCAGTGACGGACACACTGGCCACACACCGATTTTTCCAGACAAGCGGAGAAAGCTGCAAAACAAGGTGGGTAAAATATCTTATACGGTGCTTCAAAATGAACTCTCAGTTAGAAAAATAACAATTAACAGTGGTGCAGTTTGTCAGGTGAGAAAAGAGGAGAGGGATGTTAAAAATCACCTGGATTTTTTTTGGTGATCGGGCTCTAGTTTAGACCCAGTTCGTGCCCCTCGTGTATCAGCATGCATTTAAGGCACTAGATAATAGAAAGATAAATAACCGGCGGTAAACTGGTCACACACGGGAGGATGTAGGGCTGATCCATTAGCAAAAATCATATCATGAAATATTTTGGTCAATATTGAGATCACGATTATTAGACAGAATACGGTAGGCCTACAGGTTTTTGGATGACTTAAACATCATTTTATGTAGGATATGCATAAGGATTCTATCTCACATATCTATAAAAACAAAATAGCCCATTAAATAAGAAATATTAACTTTTAGCAGCAAGAGGATGACTGATCTGTTTCGGTTGGCTGCGTTGGGGGTGTCCAGTTCACGTGCGGTTGTGCGACTTCTGTTCGGTGTGACGCACCGTTTCGCGCCTCATTCACTCTGGCGAACAGCGATCCAAGCAGATACTGAACGCATTCATCAGAAGTTTATGTCTTTACAAACATCGAGATCCCAAACACTGAAACGCTTATTGCAATAATCTGTGATTAAATCAAACCACGCTGTATGAAGCTGTCACTGATCAGTAAACAATCATTTGTCACGGTGTGATCAGTCACACGAAGGAACGTTTCTATCATCGTGTCAGAGATGATGTATGGTGCAGATTAAACAAATAGTTCAAAAGTGAGTGTTTGAACATTAGCTGCTTACAGTCCTGATGTGATTTGACAGTATCATTGAGTGCGAAAGGAGCAATATTTTCTGTGAAAAATAGGCGTCTAAAACGTTAGTCTGTTTGAACCAGACAGGTTGTGCAACTGCAAAATCACCAAAATAGCCTAATTAAAAGAAACACTTTTCAGAAGACATCATTTTCTAACGTTGCAGACAAAAAACATTTTTAGTTGTGATCAACGCATGTGTTTTCTGTCGGGACGGAAGAAACACAAATAATTTGTTATTACTGTTTTTATTTAAAATGTTGTCCTTCTGAATATGTACCTAATTACTTTTTTTTATTATTTTTTTATTTTTATTTTTTTACATCTAATTACATCTTTAGTCAAGTTATTTAGGCCTAAAACACATTTAAAAAAAACAACCACAAAGTTGCAACAGCAAAAAAATAGCTGACTAATCAGTTTAAATGTCCTACAGCAATGATGAAACAAGAAATAGAAAAATGAAGGAACCAGGTCTGACGGGACTTGACAGACAGTGACAGTGTCAGAGATCAACTACTGAAAGTTTGAGGTTTATTCCGCAGTCTCTCCACTTTAGAACATACGGCCAAATAATCAATGCACATTTGGAGATTAGGCTATCTTTACATTCCTGTTTCGAATCACACCTCGGGGTTAGGCTATAATTCAGGCCGGAAATCTCACGTGCGTCGTGGCCAATTTCCACTTTTACAACCTCCACAACAGAAGACGTAACGAAATATTTTTCTGTCAGTAGCTTACCTTTAACTTGTCGTTGGTTTATCTGAGTCTGTAATGAGACAGATTTATTGCTGATTATGTTCACATGACGCAGGGCTCGACAAATACTCAATCTTTGCGAAAGGCAAAATGTGTGTCCAAATTCCATTTTCAAAATAAAACAGCCTGCTGTCTGCTGCACAGAGGTCGTTGGTCCACACATCGTATTCTACAAACACCTGTTTGAAACAAATCCCCTCAAAAATCACACCAAATGATCAAAAATATCATTCATCTGAGTATTGCCATCAGATATTTTTTTTTGTCGTTCAGCCCTCCTTTAATGACGTCTCTCTCTCTCTCTCTCTCTCTCTCTCTGTCTCTCTCTCTCTCTCTCTCTTTCTCTCTCTCTCTCTTTCTCTTTCTCTCTCTCTCTCTTTCTCTCTCTTTCTCTCTCTCTCTCTCTCTCTCTTTCTCTCTTTCTCTCTCTCTCTCTCTCTCTCTTTCTCTCTCTCTCTCTTTCT
>NW_025737407.1:0-863 GCF_021292245.1 Micropterus dolomieu
ACATCGTTATCAACAATGAACCTTTCCTTTCCCACACAATTCCCATTTGTACCCACTTCTACTACCTTAGCAAATAAAGGTTTCAAAGTTTCATCTTCACTCTGCAGTTCAGAAATATTTTCAGGCACTTCCCACAAGTTTTACATTTACATTTACTCATTTGGCGCTTTTATCCAAAGCAAATTTCATTTGAGGAACAACATACAAGCATCAGTAAAGTATGTACAAGTGACAACAGATACTAGCAGGAGCTAACAGCATGTCCAGCATCAGTGGGGTAAATAGCTAGGGGAAATAAGTAAGAGTTAACAAGCTGTGCAATCAATTCAATTCAAATCAATTCAAATCAGCTTTATTGGCATGAATGTGTAGCAACAATATTGCCAAAGTATCATACAAACTACACAAGAAGAATCAACCCCATACATTTCATTAAACAAGTAATTAAAGCGTAAAGTAATTAAAGCGTAAAGTAATTAAAGCGCGTGTGTGTTTGTCTTAGAAAAATAAAAATATATTAAAAATTAAAATAAAATAAATAAATAAAACAGCAATTGTTTGTGTGTGCGTGTTAAAAAAAATATATTAAAAATTTAAATAAAATAAATAAATAAAAAAGTAATTGTTTGTGTGTGTATAACTGAAACGCTCTCACACACACACTCACACACACACACAAGTGAAACGCTCTCACACACACACAACTGAAACGCTCTCACACACACACAACTGAAACGCTCTCACACACACACAACTGAAACGCTCTCACACACACAAGTGAAACGCTCTCACACACACACAACTGAAACGCTCTCACACACACAACTGAAACGCTCTCACACACACACAACTGAAACGCTCTC
>NW_025737408.1:0-569 GCF_021292245.1 Micropterus dolomieu
AAATCAGCTTTATTGGCATGAATGTGTAGCAACAATATTGCCAAAGTATCATACAAACTACACAAGAAGAATCAACCCCATACATTTCATTAAACAAGTAATTAAAGCGTAAAGTAATTAAAGCGTAAAGTAATTAAAGCGCGTGTGTGTTTGTCTTAGAAAAATAAAAATATATTAAAAATTAAAATAAAATAAATAAATAAAACAGCAATTGTTTGTGTGTGCGTGTTAAAAAAAATATATTAAAAATTTAAATAAAATAAATAAATAAAAAAGTAATTGTTTGTGTGTGTATAACTGAAACGCTCTCACACACACACTCACACACACACACAAGTGAAACGCTCTCACACACACACAACTGAAACGCTCTCACACACACACAACTGAAACGCTCTCACACACACACAACTGAAACGCTCTCACACACACAACTGAAACGCTCTCACACACACACAACTGAAACGCTCTCACACACACACAACTGAAACGCTCTCTCACACACAACTGAAACGCTCTCACACACACACTCACACACACACACACAACTGAAACGCTCTCACACACAC
>NW_025737410.1:0-542 GCF_021292245.1 Micropterus dolomieu
AGGCTGGACAGAGACAAGTGGCTTCTACAGAATCAGAATCAGAAATACTTTATCGATCCCCGAATAGTAATAGAAAATAGAAAAATAGAAATAGGTGTGTGAAAATGTGTAAAGTAGCCTATACTACAAGCTGCGACAGAAGTGTAATGAATAAATACTGGTAATAGTACTGATAGAGTACTGATAATGTTGAGACCTCGAAAGGTTTAAATTCTTCAAATTTGCAGTATTAGAACAGAATCAACCATGATAATGCACATTTCTCATACTATTTATTAAGTGAGCAAGTAAGAAGTGTGTAATCACTCGTCACTCGCAGTCACTCATAGTCACATGTCTTCCTTTGTTCTGTTTTCCAGCCACTCATCTGTTTCCATGGTTCCTGTCATTTCGTTCATCTGTTCCACCTGTGTTCTGTTAATCAATGTTCATCTGTGTTTAGTTCCTTCAGTTCAGTCAGTCTGTACCTTTTGGAGTTACTTTATTAGTAAAACATTTGAGTTGGAACTTTGGACTCATCCTCCTCTTCTTCTTCTTCTTCT
>NW_025737411.1:0-1347 GCF_021292245.1 Micropterus dolomieu
AGTGTGAACCTGCTTTCATCTGTGAAGAGCACAGGGCGCCAGTGGCGAATTTGCCAATCTTGGTGTTCTCTGGCAAATGCCAAACGTCCTGCACGGTGTTGGGCTGTAAGCACAACCCCCACCTGTGGACGTCGGGCCCTCATACCACCCTCATGGAGTCAGTTTCTGACCATTTGAGCAGACACATGCACATTTGTGGCCTGCTGGAGGTCATTTTGCAGGGCTCTGGCAGTGCTCCTCCTGCTCCTCCTTGCACAAAGGCGGAGGTAGCGGTCCAGCTGCTGGGTTGTTGCCCTCCTACGGCCTCCTCCACGTCTCCTGATGTACTGGCCTGTCTCCTGGTAGCGCCTCCGTGCTCTGGACACTACGCTGACAGACACAGCAAACCTTCTTGCCACAGCTCGCATTGATGTGCCATCCTGGATGAGCTGCACTACCTGAGCCACTTGTGTGGGTTGTAGACTCCGTCTCATGCTACCACTAGAGTGAGAGCACCCCCAGCATTCAAAAGTGACCAAAACATCAGCCAGGAAGCATAGGAACTGAGAAGTGGTCTGTGGTCACCACCTGCAGAACCACTCCTGTATTGGGGGTGTCTTGCTAATTGCCTGTAATTTCCACCTGTTGTCTATTCCATTTGCACAACAGCATGTGATATTGATTATCAGTGTTGCTTCCTAAGTGGACAGTCTGATTTCACAGGAGTGTGATTGACTTGGAGTTACATTGTGTTGTTTAAGTATTCCCTTTATTTTTGAGCAGTGTATAATAGGAGACTGGGCTACTGGCCTTGGCAGAGATCTGCGTTGTCTGAGTGCCATTTTTAACAAGTAATGATCATTCTGTGTTTTAAATATGTGCAAGAATAAAGATTAATAGAATAAAGTTGATTAACACATACTCTACTATTATAAGAAATAAGAATGAAACTGATTAATTGAATAAAATTTTCCTAAGATTCTGTGAGTGTATAAGACAAGCAGTTACAGTGCCTTGCGAAAGTATTCGGCCCCCTTGATTTTTTCGTCCTTTTGCCACATTGCAGGCTACATTGGGCGTGCTAAATTATTCAGCCCCCTTAAGTTAATACTTTGTAGCGCCACCTTTTGCTGCGATTACAGCTGTAAGTCGCTTGGGGTACGTCTCTATCAGTTTTGCACATCGAGAGACTGAAATTTTTGCCCATTCCTCCTTGCAAAACAGCTCGAGCTCAGTGAGGTTGTATGGAGAGCGTTTGTGAACAGCAGTTTTCAGTTCTTTCCACAGATTCTCGATTGGATTCAGGTCTGGACTTTGACTTGGCCATTCTAACACCTGGATATGTTTATTTGTGAACCATTCCAGTGT
>NW_025737412.1:0-300 GCF_021292245.1 Micropterus dolomieu
TGGCGTAGAAACCCTCCTCTGATCAATGACGGCTTCTCAACCCGGGTGTAGATGGCTTCCTTGACACCTCTGTCAAACCATCCATCTTCTCTGTCTAAAATGTGCACCTGGTGGTCCTCAAACGAGTGTCCTCTGTTCTTCAGATGTAGGTAGACTGCAGAGTCTTGACCTGAGGAGTTGGCCCTTCTGTGTTGAGCCATGTGTTTGTGTAGTAGTTGTTTAGTCTCCCCAATATACAGGTCTGTGCATTCCTCACTGCATTGGACCGCATACACTAGATTGCTTTTCTTGTGTTTGGGT
>NW_025737413.1:0-554 GCF_021292245.1 Micropterus dolomieu
ATCTCTGGTCCCATTCCCACAGTTGGTCTCGGTGCTGGCCGCTTCAGTAGACTCCTTGGCCTCCAGGACTGGCTCTAGTCCGCCTGCAACTTTAATATTTTCTGGCAAAGAATGTCTCTTTTTAAGACAGACGGACTTCACCCAAACAAACGGGGCTCAGAAATGTTAGCTGCTCACATACAGCATGTGGTGCGGTCTACACATGACTTGAATGACTAATCATACATGCAGCACACCTGGACACACCACCGCTCACTGAACAGATCTCTGCTTCACTGCCACTAAGAACTGTCTCCACCTGCTGACATGTAAAGCCGTCTCCTACCAGCGCTGTTCCAAAGACTTCTATTCCTGTCATCATCACGCATAGACCAGTAAACCGAAACGTGCACATCCCACACAGAAATAATATTAATCTCTTAAGTATAGGACAACTGCACCAACTCCAGCACCCAAAACAAACTCATTTAAAATGGCTCTCTTCAATGTGAGATCTCTGTCAAGTAAGACTTTTATCTTAAATGATTTTATCTTGTCTACAAATCTAGATTTTA
>NW_025737414.1:0-702 GCF_021292245.1 Micropterus dolomieu
AAAGCAAAGTGAAGAGCCCTTTCATTGAGTTCAGATGCACAATGTTGGACCAAACTGTAATTTAATTTTTTCTCTCCAGAGCCAATGGGGTCCATCTTTTTGTTCACCTTTGCCCGAGGTGCAGAAACTGAAATCTGCTAAACCTGTTGGAAAGAGTGTGAAAAGATGGACCAACGAATCAAAGCTGGATTTACAGGCCTGTTTTGACTGTACTGACTGGAGTGTTTGAGACTGCAGCCACTGAACTGGACAAACTAACTGACACTGTGACATCTTACATCAGTTTTTGTGAGGACAACTAAAACCTTCCGCACATACAACCACCAAAAACCCTGGTTCACAGCGAAACTCAGGCAGCTTCGTCAGACCAAAAAGGAGGCCTTCAGAAGTGGCGACAGAGTCCTGTATAACCAGGCCAGGAACACTGGCCTGCTGCTTTGACTAAAGAGATCAAATCAGCAAAAAGGTGCTATGCTGAAAAGCTAGGAAATAGCTTCACAGCCACGTCAGTGTGGAAAGGCCTGTAGACACTCACTAACCACAGGAGACCATCCCCCAACTCTGCTGGTTCTCAATGACTGGCTGACATGCTGAATGGTTTCTACCGTAGGTTTGAGAAGCCCACAGTCACACCGCTCCAACACCATCTTCAAACAACCACTGCAACCACTGCCGCGTTGTCACCCCCCCTCTCCGACCCCT
>NW_025737415.1:0-666 GCF_021292245.1 Micropterus dolomieu
AAGCAAAGATCTGTGTAATTTCACTGTGCCCGGCCCCCACTACACGTAAAGCGCTGCGTTCGTTCCTGGGAATGGCAGGGTATTACAGAGCTTTCTGCCGTAACTTCTCCACTGTTGCTCAGCCACTAACTCGTTTACTGAGCCCCAAGGTTGATTTTGTGTGGTCTTCAGACTGTCAAGCCGCATTTGATAGCCTCAAGGCACTCCTGGGTCATGCACCTGTGCTTTCGGCTCCGGATTTCGCCAGGCCGTTCAAGCTTGAGCTGGATGCCAGTGCGGTAGGGGCAGGCGCTGTTCTCTTACAGGAAGATGTAGAGGGGATCGATCACCCAGTGTGTTACTTTTCCAGGAAGTTTAACAAACATCAACTTAACTATTCAACCATTGAAAAAGAGACACTTGCCTTGTTGTTGGCCTTACAACACTTCGAGGTCTATGTTGGTTCCAGCTCCCTGCCGATTGTGATTTACACTGATCATAACCATAACCATAAACCATAACCCCTGGTTTTTCTCTCACGCATGTATAACCACAATCAGCGCCTAATGTGTTGGGCCCTGATCATTCAGGACTACACCTTAGATGTCCGCCACAAGAAAGGTTCAGAGAATGTGGTGGCTGACGCCTTGTCCAGGTTACAGTGAGTGTTGGCGTGTTGAGTTGTGT
>NW_025737416.1:0-685 GCF_021292245.1 Micropterus dolomieu
GAACTCTGGACTGAACTAAAGCTTAACATGTACACTGGATACTGTGATAGTTGATACTTTTCTACCCTAAACAAAAGTCATGTGTTAACTTGATTCAGTGCATTTTGAACTGAAAAGTACGACAGCATATTTAAGTTTATTTTTTTATACAACAAACCTAAAAAATCCCGAAAACAATTAACCACATAGCATGATATTTGATTAAGACAGTTTTATTTCTGACATAATCAGACACAGATAAATGTAAAATGTAGTTATAATCACAGAAAGTAACATATAAAAAAACGTTTTTTGTATTTAGTCACACAGGTTTCAGTTCCTGAGCAGCTGTCGTCTTGAAATGATGTCTTTGACATCTGCAAACACTGAAATTATTCATCATCATCTTATATGCAAACCTTCAAACCAGCAGCATCAGACTTAAGTTTTTATACCATCTACATGATCCCGGCTGCTGTCACTGTATTTGTGTTTGCAGCAATATTATTTTAATGAATATGTTTTCCATTATCCATGATTCATGTTAATATTTCCATTAAGAATAGTTATAATGAAATAATGTACAATGAAATTAAAACATCTTACGTAAAGCAGAGGTGATTTCCAGGCATGTTTTCACTCTGCAGATATAATAACAGTCAACAGACTCTTCTATTGGCTCCAGTTAGACCAACATTGATGCTTC
>NW_025737417.1:0-1282 GCF_021292245.1 Micropterus dolomieu
GAAATGTTTGAGGAACTAAAAGCACAATCAGCTTGATGTTGAGGAGAAGGGCTGTGCAGCAGAGAGGCTGTTTAGTTTCTTCATTCTACTGCAGTGGAAGAACATTACTCATCTGCTGTCTGTCTGGCTTTAACAACTCCAAAGACATGTTGCTTTACCTCTTTTTACTTTGCTCTCACTTCATAGGTGAGTGTTGGAACACAGATGAAAGGCTCATTAACCTGCTGGATTAACCAGATATTTGGTCTACATTTCAGAACTAGAGATTTCTCTGTGGAAGGGAACAACTTCCATGATAGAAACAGACATTTGGTTTATTGAATGAATCCAGAAAGTCAAGAACCTCCGTTGAGTCTCTTGATGTTAGAATCTCTTGCAGACTAACTGACATGAATGACTCATTTTGCAGCCCTGGGTTCCATGAACAGCATAACGCCAGAAAGTCCTGAAGAACATGTTGCAGAGGGAGGAAACATCAACCTGACCTGTAAATATGAGGGTGCTATCTACAATATCCAGTGGTACCGACAATACCAGAGATCCAGACCAGAGTTCCTGCTCTACATCACAGAGGGAGGAACGATTCATCCAGCTGATTCTGTTTTCTCAGCTCACATTAATAAAGAAGAGAAACGTGTGAATCTGGAGATCATCTCAGCTAAAGTGACAGACTCTGCTGTGTACTACTGTGCTCTGCAGCCCACAGTGACAGGAAACACCAAAACTCTGTACAAAAACCTTTGGAGCAAAGACAACAGAATACTCCACAACGTCCACTAGAGGGAGTCACACATTGTTAAACTTTCAGAGAGAATCACAGAAACAAATCCTTAAACTTCTAAAAGCTGAGAGACAAACACCAAGGACGTCCTCTCTCTCCACTGCTGTTTTATTCCTAAAATATAAACTGGCTCATCCAACCTGACATTTTGGCTCTGAGGACAAACAAGAAATTATCAATTAATCACTTTTCTTCACTCATAGCATATTTCTCTGTATATTTACTGTGTTGCTGAATGATGTTAGTTTTTAACTAACATCATAAAATAGCTATAAAATAAGGCGTGTAGTTTAAGCTAACTTTAGCATGCAGCTATAAAATAAGGCATGTAGTTTAAAATAAGGCGTGTAGTTTAAGCTAACTTTAGCATGCAGCTATAAAATAAGGCATGAAGTTTAAGCTACTGTTAGCATGCAGCTATGAAATAAGGCGTGTAGTTTAAGCTAACTTTAGCATGCAGCTATAAAATAAGGCATGTAGTTTAAGCTAACTTTAGCATGC
>NW_025737418.1:0-1108 GCF_021292245.1 Micropterus dolomieu
TTGGAACACAGATGAAAGGCTCATTAACCTGCTGGATTAACCAGATATTTGGTCTACATTTCAGAACTAGAGGTTTCTCTGTGGAAGGGAACAACTTCTATGATAGAAACAGACATTTGGTTTATTGAATGAATCCAGAAAGTCAAGAACCTCCGTTGAGTCTCTTGATGTTAGAATCTCTTGCAGACTAACTGACATGAATGACTCATTTTGCAGCCCTGGGTTCCATGAACAGCATAACGCCAGAAAGTCCTGAAGAACATGTTGCAGAGGGAGGAAACATCAACCTGACCTGTAAATATGAGGGTGCTATCTACAATATCCAGTGGTACCGACAATACCAGAGATCCAGACCAGAGTTCCTGCTCTACATCACAGAGGGAGGAACGATTCATCCAGCTGATTCTGTTTTCTCAGCTCACATTAATAAAGAAGAGAAACGTGTGAATCTGGAGATCATCTCAGCTAAAGTGACAGACTCTGCTGTGTACTACTGTGCTCTGCAGCCCACAGTGACAGGAAACACCAAAACTCTGTACAAAAACCTTTGGAGCAAAGACAACAGAATACTCCACAACGTCCACTAGAGGGAGTCACACATTGTTAAACTTTCAGAGAGAATCACAGAAACAAATCCTTAAACTTCTAAAAGCTGAGAGACAAACACCAAGGACGTCCTCTCTCTCCACTGCTGTTTTATTCCTAAAATATAAACTGGCTCATCCAACCTGACATTTTGGCTCTGAGGACAAACAAGAAATTATCAATTAATCACTTTTCTTCACTCATAGCATATTTCTCTGTATATTTACTGTGTTGCTGAATGATGTTAGTTTTTAACTAACATCATAAAATAGCTATAAAATAAGGCGTGTAGTTTAAGCTAACTTTAGCATGCAGCTATAAAATAAGGCATGTAGTTTAAAATAAGGCGTGTAGTTTAAGCTAACTTTAGCATGCAGCTATAAAATAAGGCATGAAGTTTAAGCTACTGTTAGCATGCAGCTATGAAATAAGGCGTGTAGTTTAAGCTAACTTTAGCATGCAGCTATAAAATAAGGCATGTAGTTTAAGCTAACTTTAGCATGCAGATATAAAATAAGGCATG
>NW_025737419.1:0-797 GCF_021292245.1 Micropterus dolomieu
CTTAGCTAAAGTTAAGCGAGTAACAGTCATTTAACAACAGCTTACAGTTTCACTCTGTGTGACCTTTGAAGGGTATTTATTGTTTACCTTTTGTTTACATTTTGAAATCCAGATAGCTCTGATATTGAATGAGGGACAATATGAAGGGGTCTGCTATCACTCTGAAGTGATACTGAGTCAGTGGAAAAAGGAGGTTTTCTTTAAATATCAATCTGAATTTAGAAAAAATCAGAAAATCAGACATTTTTTAGATATTTATACTACCGTTTATTTAATTATTCCATTAAACCTTTCATTTCTGCCACACATATTGAATATTACATCATGTTCACCAGAAGCTCACTATTTAGAAATCTGCTGAGACCTGTTGTGACCTTAATGCCTAGAAAACACATCACAAAACAAAGCGGGTGATGACAGCCAGTGCGTCCTGAGTGCCAGCCAGTGCGTCCTGAGTGCCAGCCAGTGCGTCCTGAGTGCCAACCAGTGCGTCCTGAGTGCCAGCCAGTGAGTCCTGAGTGCCAGCCAGTGAGTCCTGAGTGCCAGCCAGTGCGTCCTGAGTGCCAGCCAGTGCGTCCTGAGTGCCAGCCAGTGAGTCCTGAGTGCCAGCCAGTGTGTCCTGAGTGCCAACCAGTGAGTCCTGAGTGCCAACCAGTGCGTCCTGAGTGACAGACAGTGCGTCCTGAGTGCCAACCAGTGAGTCCTGAGTGCCAACCAGTGAGTCCTGAGTGCCAACCAGTGCGTCCTGAGTGCCAACCAGTGCGTCCTGAGTGCCAGCCAGTGCGTCCTGAGTGCCA
>NW_025737420.1:0-611 GCF_021292245.1 Micropterus dolomieu
AAAGATCAGAACAAATACAAACACTCTCTTCAATCATTCTAGGTCAGTGTTCTCTGAAGTTAAATATTTAAGCACTTTAACAGTTTGGTAAACTTCCTAGTAAAGTTTTTACTGGACAGGTTAACAATGACTAAAGACTCACATTTGGATTTGAAGGTTTACAGCAATGTTGCGTCTTTGTGCCCCAATTTGTATTATATTTGAGTAAGGTTTTTACACTGCACATTTCACATAATTACAGCAACTCCATAAACTTAGTGTTGCACTTACATAAACACAGAACAGTGAATTTTCAAAGTATGTTGTGAAAATTGACCTCTGGACTTTTGGTCCCTAGTACGATAACAGACACTCTGTGCCTCCATTTGCACCATAAAACAAGCCAAACGTGCAGAACAATCTGGTCTTATCCAAAATGATGAAGATCAAAGAGTGGGAACAATTTTCTGATTCAACATCTGATTTTTTTTTGGGGAACCCATTCATTTGCTTCATGACAACATTACTAGACTGGAGCCTGAGGCCACTGACATCAAGATGAGAAAGCTCCTCACAATGCATGGAGGGTTTCACCCCAAATCCAGCACCCTGAGACTGTACACCAAGCGTAG
>NW_025737421.1:0-427 GCF_021292245.1 Micropterus dolomieu
CATTAATTGCCTTTTTCGAAGCAGCATGAGGTTCAACATGATTCCTGTCCAAAGAATCATTCTGAGTACAATTAAAATCTCCCCCTAAAAACAAAAAATCATCTGAACCACAGCTAGTCAGAGTGTCACTGAGAGTATTAATAAAACGGACTCTGAGCCGACATTTGGAGCATAAACATTAATGAATGTGAGAGTGAAACACTCAAACTTGGCTCTGACCATCATCAGCCTTCCTTCTATCACTTCTTTAAGTTCATAAGAAATCGGCAGAAACTTTTTAGAAAAGAGGACGGCTACCCCCCCGCTCACTGAGGTCAAGGAGCTTAACACTGATCTCCAGTCAGTTTCACTGGACCTGTCGCTGTGTGTTTCCTGGACAAACATCACATCAACACTTTTCAGCTTCATCAGCTCATATAGCTGCATC
>NW_025737422.1:0-462 GCF_021292245.1 Micropterus dolomieu
TTATAAAGTGTGACACAGTCTCGTTATAACATTCAGTCCAGCTCACTAACCGTTTCATTATTATCCAGTACATGTAGCTGTGCTGACACTGCTGAGCCTCCGGTGACAGATTCACAGATAGTAAAGATAGTTACTGAAAGCAGCAGACGAGCTAACGATGTAGCACGTTGGCTAAATGCAGTAAATGTACCGTGATCATGTAACGAGCACGGATTAGTTCAACCTGCAGCTGATAAAACTGTGATGTGATGTGAAAGCTGTGAGTTAAAGTGTGACAGAGTGAGGGTTTGTTTGTGTTTCACAGGTGAATAATGATGAAGATGAAGATGATGGTGTGGTGAACTATGAAAACGATGGAGACCCTTCTGCCTTTTTTCGGGAGGATTGTGCCGATATGCAGCTCGCTGCTGAATTAAGTAACGTTACGACGCCGGTGTTGAGCTGCCTCTGAGACGGGAACGT
>NW_025737423.1:0-538 GCF_021292245.1 Micropterus dolomieu
CACCTGAAGGACATTACAGGCCCCCTGCTGGACCCCCTGCAGTGTGCCTACAGGGCTAACAGGTCAGTGGATGATGCTGTCAACTTGGGTCTGCATCATATCCTGCAACACCTCGACTCTCCAGGGACATATGCTAGGATCCTGTTCGTGGACTCATCCCGGACATCCTCAGCACCAAACTCACACAGCTCACTGTGCCAGCCTCCACCTGTCAGTGGATCACAGACTTCCTGACTTACAGGAGTCAGCAGGTGAGGCTGGGGAACATCACATCCAGCACCCAGACTATCAGCACTGGCGCCCCCCAGGGGTGTGTGCTCTCCCCACTGCACTTCTCCCTCTACACCAACGACTGCACCTCAGGGGACCCATCTGTCAAACTCCTGAAGTTCGCTGACGACACAACAGTCATCGGCCTCATCCGGGACAGTGACGAGTCGGCCTACAGACGGGAGGTTGATCACGCTCAAAACTGTGGAGATGACAGTGGACTTCAGGAGGAGCGCCCCCCCCCCCCCCCCCCCCCCCCCCCGCCCCC
>NW_025737424.1:0-474 GCF_021292245.1 Micropterus dolomieu
ATTGTGAAATACTCAGACCGGCCCGTCTGGCACCAACAACCATGCCACGCTCAAAATTGCTTAAATCACCTTTCTTTCCCATTCTGACATTCAGTTTGAAGTTCAGGAGATTGTCTTGACCAGGACCACACCCCTAAATGCATTGAAGCAACTGCCATTTGATTGGTTGATTAGATAATTGCATTAATGAGAAATTGAACAGGTGTTCCTAATAATCCTTTAGGTGAGTGTTCATTACAAGTGGCGGTGGATATTTTACGTAAAGCAACAGTGAACACACAGGGTGCCGATGTTGGTCTCAGTTGTTTGATAGGCTGCGTCAATAAGCTGACGTGCGGCTCACCTGCTGCCGTGATAACGGGTGGAAATATATGGGAAAAATGTGAGTTCTCAGTCTTTTAGGCGACTTTATAAAACATACTGCTAATGGAGAAAATGGAGCAGGCGGGGGGAGAGAGAGAGAGAGAGAGAGAG
>NW_025737425.1:0-590 GCF_021292245.1 Micropterus dolomieu
CGGGCCCTAAAAAAAAAAAAATAATCCGAGCAAATTCAATAGGGACCTCACACGGTCGTGCTCGGGCCCTAATAATAATCCGAGCAAATTCAATAGGGACCTCGCACGGTCGTGCTCGGGCCCTAATTATCAAATTTCTCAAAGCAGAGAATCACTCTGACTCTCCCAGTTATTTAAGACAGCTCCAGAGGTCTCTCAAGTGGTGAGGAGCTGCCAGTAGGGCTTGTGGTGGCGCTGTGGAGACATGCGGAGAGGAGAGGAAGAATTCTGACGACGCACAGTTAATAGACGGGATCGGACAGCGCAGAGATAATCTTTGTCAGCCAGTTGGTGAGGGACGTCCCATAAAACCCATAAAATATGTAATTTTTTGCCACGCCTGACATGCAGAGTCTAGTGCGTTCAGGTGCTGTCAGGTTATTTCTTATCTCCTTGTGTTAAATGTGGGTCAGTGATGTGAAAGTTGTCAGTTAAAGTGTGTCAGAGTGAGGGTTTGTTTGTGTTTCACAGGTGAATAATGATGAAGATGAAGATGATGGTGTGGTGAACTATGAAAACGATGGAGACCCTTCTGCCTCTGTCAGACTCCA
>NW_025737426.1:0-676 GCF_021292245.1 Micropterus dolomieu
CAGAACTGAGCAGAACTGTAGCACTGTAGAACTGAGCAGAACAGAGCAGAACTGTAGAACTGCAGAACTGAACAGAACTGTAGAACTACAGAACAGAGCAGAACTATAGAACTGCAGAACAGAGCAGAACTGTAGAACTGTAGAACTGCAGAACTGTAAAACTGTAGAACAGAGCAGAACTGTAGAACAGAGCAGAACTGTAGAACAGAGCAGAACAGAGCAGAACTGTAGAACTGTAGAACTGCAGAACTGAACAGAACTGTAGAACTGCAGAACAGAGCAGAACTGTAGAACAGAGCAGAACTGTAGAACTGCAGAACTGAACAGAACTGTAGAACTGCAGAACAGAGCAGAACTGTAGAACTGCAGAACTGAACAGAACTGAACAGAACTGTAGAACTGCAGAACAGAGCAGAACTGAGCAGAACTGTAGCACTGTAGAACTGAGCAGAACAGAGCAGAACTGTAGAACTGCAGAACAGAGCAGAACTGTAGAACTGTAGAACTGCAGAACAGAGCAGAACTGTAGAACTGCAGAACTGTAGAACTGCAGAACAGAGCAGAACTGTAGAACTGAAGAACAGAGCAGAACTGTAGAACAGAGCAGAACTGTAGAACTGCAGAACTGAACAGAACTGTAGAACTGCAGAACAGAGCAGAACTGTAGAACTGCAGA
>NW_025737427.1:0-718 GCF_021292245.1 Micropterus dolomieu
CTGTTTGCAAATCTCATCCACTCTTTTTGCAAAACTCTTAACACATTCTCACTCACTAAAACACATTTTGCACTGTGATGCACTTGTGTTGCAAAATGTTAAATAAATGCGCCAAAAGTTAAACACAACTACACAACTGTCATCATTTACACACAACAACTCATAAATCTGCACACTTGTTTCGAATGATGTGATCAAACCAATATGTGGTCAAGTCCCTGGCCAGCGTAGTGGCAATGTCACCCTTTGACCAAGCTATAAGTAAGGGACAGTTTCTCTACCCTTATTCAACCTTGGGGCTATAACTGATCATCTTCTTACTTTTCTGGGTTGTCGTTGGAATTTTGTGTTTGAGCGTGAGCTGCAGGTCCATCAGCTGGCAGTACATCCTGTCTATGTGACAATGTCAGCTTTCACTGTGGTGTCCCACAAAGCAAGTGGTTCAACATAAACCAGCAACCAGTGATTCATAAATGATTACCTTCAACCTACAGACCGTCTCGGGTTACATATGTAACCCTGGTTCCCCGAGAAGGAGAACGAGACACTGCGTCGGTTACGACACTAAGGGGAACGCCTCTAGGCGAAGCAGGTCTGAACGTGAATGAAATCACTCCAATCCTATTGGCTTGTTGCTAGAACGGTAAGGTGTGATGGAATAACCGGAGGAGTATAAAGCACACCTGTACACACTCATCATTAGCTTAAACTATGAAGC
>NW_025737428.1:0-473 GCF_021292245.1 Micropterus dolomieu
GATATCTAAACCTAAGCAAGTACCTTTGATGTCTAAACCTAACCAAGTACCTTTGATGTCTAAACCTAACCAAGTACTTTTGATGTCTAAACCTAAGCAAGTACTTTTGATGTCTAAACCTAAGCAAGTACTTTTGATGTCTAAACCTAAGCAAGTACTTTTGGTGTCTAAACCTAAGCAAGTACCTTTGGTGTCTAAACCTAAGCAAGTACCTTTGATGTCTAAACCTAAGCAAGTACCTTTGATGTCTAAACCTAAGCAAGTACCTTTGATGTCTAAACCTAACCAAGTACCTTTGATGTCTATACCTAACCAAGTACCTTTGATGTCTAAACCTAACCAAGTACTTTTGATGTCTAAACCTAACCAAGTACTTTTGATGTCTAAACCTAAACAAGTACCTTTGATGTCTAAACCTAAACAAGTACCTTTGATGTCTAAACCTAAACAAGTACCTTTGATGTCTAAACCTA
>NW_025737429.1:0-610 GCF_021292245.1 Micropterus dolomieu
GCCTACACAATATACACACAGAGGTACAGACAGTGAAGGTGATGTTGCTATAGACTAAATGAAAAATGGTACAGATATTTATAATAGTGTTAATGGTAACAATCGTAATGTTAATGATTATAATAACAATAATAACTATAAGACTAGCAACAATAGTCGTTGCAGCAGAGGTTGTCGAGCAGGAACACGGGGGCAGCAGGTGACCCGCAACCACAGATGCAGACTCCACAGCTCCAGAGCCAGAAAACCTGCAGGAAGTGATAGGAGAGAGGAGAGAGACGAGAAAGCACAAGACTACCAGAAAGGGGAGAAGTTGTGTTAGTAACATGCAATAATGGGATGAGGTTGCATAGAGGGAGAGAAATTAGAGGAGAGAGGAGCTCAGTGCATCATGGGAAATCCCCCGGCAGTCTAGGCCTATAGCAGCATAACTAAGGGATGGTTCAGGACTCACCTGAGCCAGCCCTAACTATAAGCTTTATCAAAGAGGAAAGTCTTAAGCCTACTCTTAAATGTGGAGATGGTGTCTGCCTCCTGAACCCAAACTGGAATCTGGTTCCACAGGAGAGGAGCTTGATAGCTGAATGCTCTGGCTCCTAGTCTACTTTTG
>NW_025737430.1:0-464 GCF_021292245.1 Micropterus dolomieu
CCCCAAGTGTATTTGAATATTTCTGCATACTGTTAGCCAGGGCTCATTCCTGTTACTAAATTGTTTAGTTTTTTAAAATAAGATACACCACAATTTTTCTATTATGTTTAGGCCAGTCATTTATCCAATTGTTTAGTAAATTACATGATTTCGGTCTCCTTTAAAACAAAAAAAAGGTGTTGCATTCTTTAGAAAAATACAACTTGCTAGCATATAAAGTACAGTTTTTGTCGCAAATATTCATTTTTTGATCATGTAACCAACAATTTATTTAAAACACTTTCTTTAGGGAAAAACAAAGGAATTATTTGACCCGCTTTTAAACATAGTTTCAAAATGACCTATAACACACCACAAACCAGCAGTAACCAGACCCGGTTCAGGTGCTCCACGCCGGCCCGTCTGACCCACCTGCTCGATCTCCGCGGCGTTCCTGATGATGCTGCTGATGGTCTCTGACGACA
>NW_025737431.1:0-573 GCF_021292245.1 Micropterus dolomieu
AGTTAGTTAGTTAGTTAGTTCAAGTGTTACCTGAGATTCCCCAGACGGTGAACAGGGTTTCAGTTAGTTAGTTAGTTAGTTAGTTCAAGTGTTACCTGAGATTCCCCAGATGGTGAACGGGCTTCAGTTAGTTAGTTAGTTAGTTAGTTCAAGTGTTACCCGAGGTTCCCCAGACGGTGAACAGGCTTTCAGTTAGTTAGTTAGTTGAAGTGTTGCCCCAGGATTTCCAGGTGGTAAACAAGTTTCAGTCAGTTAAGTAGTTGAAGTTTTACCCAGGTTTTCCCAGCTGGTTTCAGATAGGTAAAGTTTTACCTGAGATTCCCCAGATGGTGAACGGGCTTCAGTTACTTAGTCTATGTGTTACCTGAGATTCCCCAGATGGTGAATGGGCTTCAGTTAGTTAGTTAGTTAGTTCAAGTGTTACCTGAGACGGTGAACAGGGTTTCAGTTAGTTAGTTAGTTAGTTCAAGTGTTACCTGAGATTCCCCAGACGGTGAACAGGGTTTCAGTTAGTTAGTTAGTTAGTTCAAGTGTTACCTGAGATTCCCCAGACGGTGAACAGGGTTTCAGTTA
>NW_025737432.1:0-408 GCF_021292245.1 Micropterus dolomieu
AAATGGAGGAGCAGAGAAGTGTGTTAGACTGCGACTCTGCGTAGGGTTTTGGGTGGGTAACTGCTGAAATAGAAGGGCAGAGAAGTGTGTTAAACTGCAACTCTGCCTCCTGGTCTCAACTTTGGGTTGTCATGGATTTGGTCCACTAATAAACTTGGCCAAATTTCTACAAATGAGAGCTGCTCCTTCCCAAGTGGGATGGATGCCGTCTCTCCGGATCAGACCAGGTCTTCCCCAGAAAGTCTGCCAATGATCTACAAAGCCCACATCGTTTGCTGACACCACCTCTACAACCAGCGGCGGAATGACTACATGCGGCTATACATGTCATCACTGGTCAGATTTGGCAGGGGTCCAGAGAAAACTACGGTGTCGGACATTGTTTTTGCATATGTACACACCGACTCA
>NW_025737433.1:0-341 GCF_021292245.1 Micropterus dolomieu
ATTCTTTATTAATAAGCTCATCTATAATGTGCTTAATAATTGTATTTTCATACTTTATACATGATCGGTTCACAATTTATAAATGAAGTATTATTTTAATGACAAACCATTTATATATGAGTTGTTAATGGTTCATAGATTTTTTTTTTTATACTTTCCCGACAAAGAATATAAACAATCTCAGCGTAACTCATAAATCTACCAGTGGCAAAGCCCAAAGGATGCTACTAAGGGGGCTTTCACACCTGAAAGTCCGCACCAAGGTCCGAACCAAAGTTCATGTTTTGATACATTTTGATACATTCGGTTAGTTTTGGTTTGGTTTCACACTGCAATTCTGC
>NW_025737434.1:0-386 GCF_021292245.1 Micropterus dolomieu
TTGACAGGTAGGATGAAAACCATTCTAGGGCAGTACCAGAGATCCCCACCCAGTGCCTCAGTCTGTCTAACATGATGTTGTGATCAATGGTGTCAAAAGCAGCGCTAAGGTCCAGGAGTACTAGGACTGAGCACATGCCTTTATCAGCAGACATTAAAAGGTCATTGGTGACTTTAAGCAGGGCAGTCTCTCAGCTGTGGTTCTTCCTGAAACCAGACTGAAACTTTTCAAATATTTTGTTATTTCCAGTACAGTGAGCAGCTGTTTGGACACAATTCTTTCTAGAATCTTTGCAATAAAAGGCAGTTTTGAAATTGGTCTAAAATTATGTGGGAGCGAGGGATCTAAACCAGGTTTCTTTAAAAGTGGGTTCACGCAAGCCGTTT
>NW_025737435.1:0-2755 GCF_021292245.1 Micropterus dolomieu
ATGTCGCACCACATCTACACTCGTGGGGAAGGCGTACATGGCAGCGGGCCAGGCAGGTGCGAGCTTGCACACCATGGCGGTGCTTCAAGCCTACCAAGTTGACCTGCTACAGGAGATGGTTCAGAGGGGGGTCCCTCTGAGGAAGATCTGGCGGAGCTTCGCAGAACCACGGAGCGTTAGACGCAGGGTGAAGCGTTCCGCCAGTACCTCCCTCGCCGGTCTGGACCCAAGGCAGCTGAGGCTGACAGGCGTTGGTCCCTTCCCTCTACGAGCTCCTACGGAGAGGAGAGGAAGCAGAGTGTCGCTTCTCGGGGGCCTCCCCAGCCTTCTGAGAGACGCGATCTGAGGACCGTCATCCAGTCCCGACGGAGCTCAGGGAAGACCGGGGCAGGGGAGTCTCCCCCCCCCCCCGGAGGCCAATCGAGGTCCCCTCCGCCGTGGCAACGGGTGATGTTATCCTGCCGTTTACACGTTCAGGACGCACCTGCCACCATCGAGTCCACGCCGTACAGCCTGCCCCGAGGGTCTGCAGTCAGGCGGCGTTCAGACTCACTCACCGTGGATGTTCGGCGGCTCTCCCCTGCCGTTCTGGGGCTTCAGGGGTCCACCAGAAGATCACACGAGACACCGACCACCAGCCCCGAGGGGCTGGTTCCGTTGGCAGACTTTGCAGAGGCTTGGCGGAGCCTGACGAACATTTCTCCGTGGGTCCTGTGCACTGCCATACATGGGTATCGACTACAGTTCAAAACCCGCCCTCCAAAATTCAACGGGGTGGTTTGGACTGTGGTCCGCCCGGAGCAAGGTCCGGTGTTGGGACAGGAAGTTGTCTCCCCCCCAGACGGAGACGCTGGTTCTACAGCCGGTACTTCATAGTCCCGAAGAAGGACGGAGGGCTGCGTGCCCTATTTTGGATCTGCGGGTTCTAACCGGTCTCTGAGGAGATTCAGGTTCAAGATGCTCATCATCCCCGCCATCGTGACGCACATCCAATCCGAGGATTGGTTCGTCACGATAGATCTAAAGGACACCTATTTCCATTTGCATTATATTGTCCAATATGAGGTCTGCGTCCCACCACACCTCTCAAACGAGGCCCACGACCACCTCTCAGAAGGGGTGCCTGTCCCCTGCCATTCCTTTGACCAACACGTCTTCCTCGTCTTCCTCGTCTTCCTCCCACCACTGCTTGACCTCCACTGTGACCTGTATCACCTGCTGGCTCCCTGTTACGTATCACTATGCTCTTGCAATTGGATCCCAATCAACTCTTTATATACTCATTCCACAATGTGCACTCAATCATCAGGAACGAGTTGGCAGAATTGGACAAGCAATTACAAGGGCCTGCATCTATACAGTGCAGCCACCGTAGCTATGCTACAATTTTGATAAGGGGGAGGGGGGAGTGGTAGACTTAAGTGTAATTTATACTTCTGCGTCAAATCGACGGTGTAGGTAATGGCGTAGGCTACGGGGCTGCACAGAGGCTACGCCGTCGTCTGATGTGCACCTCCTCAAAAATGTAACTACACGTCGAGTCGACGCGGACCGTAAGCTCTGATTGGTTGGCTGGGAAGCCTCGCAATGCCTCCGAGCTGACCGGAAGTAACCCGCGCTTTGAAGTAACATTTACTAGCGGCCAAACGGCGCAGTGAATCAATATATTTGACCATCGCAACCCGAGCAAAATGACTCGTTCGCTATCAGAATGGGATCCATTCGGTTGGTAACATTTGAAAAGGCAACACCAGCCGCACGTTTACAATTTTGCCCCCATTTACGTTAGTGGAGTGCTAAACTGGAAGTTAGCCTGCTCGGCCGGCAAAAGTCAACACAGTGGACGCTGTAGCGCTACTGCCGAATAGCGTTTGGGGGTGTAATTGCAGAATGACGGACAGACCTACGCAAAAGTATCAATGCATGGCTACCTGCGTAGCCTGCGGCGGAAGTACGCACGTAGACCCTACACAGGAGTATAAATGGGCCTTTAGCTGATGGTTACAATTCGCAACGTGACCACTAGATATCACCACAATGTACACACTGAACCTTTAAGTTAAAATTAAGCCACTGTCCTGATACCAAATTAAGCTTACAAAGCTAAAACTACAAAAGTAACTTACTGTTAGCTAACTGTTACACTGCAACATTAATTTCTGTAATTTCTGTAAATAATATGTGACAAGTAAATAAGCAACACCAAAGGTCTGTCCTCAGGCATTTATTAGTCTCTGGGAAAGTAAGAAACTATCTCTTTAAGCAAATCACACACATTAATGTGATCACTAAAAATATTTTTACCATTGAACCTCCTATAAATATGTTTGGAGCCCCCCTGGGGAGGCCAGGTGGACAAGAGAGCGAAGCAAGGACCAGCCCCCTCTTATTTGTTTCTCCATTCATCACCCAGACTTGAAACACGAGAGAAAAAAAACAGAGCATCACATCATGAGTCACAATATCGCAAATAAATCTAAATCATAACCCGCGACCTGCAACCACAAACTCCAACTCATAAATCGTCTGTTCTTATTCTGCATTCTCTGCAGAAAAACAAGCAGATTGTTGTCCGTCTAAACCACCACAGCGACATTAGATGAGCCAACATAAACATCAAAATGTTCTAAAGCAAAGTTGCAAATCAGATTCTCTACTTCATCATTCCCCTTTCTGTGGAAGAACAGCGCCCACGCCGGTGTCACTTGCATCCACAGCCAAATTAAAAAGATGTTTAAACCGAGGTGTTGCAAGA
>NW_025737436.1:0-643 GCF_021292245.1 Micropterus dolomieu
TGTAATTATACATTTAAATACGGAGTAATATTAATTAACTACATGTACTTACTATAGGATTAGGGTAGGATTAGGATTTGGTTGAGGGTTAGTTACATGTAATTATGCATAATTTATTGTTATTACTATTTCAAGTTCATGTAACATATGTAACAAGGACACCGTAAAATAAAGTGTTTCCGACATTTCTTGCAGTTAGCGGATCCCATCTTGGCTACGTTGTCATTTTCTTTGGTACCCTGTTACATACTTCCTATACACGCTAATAAATATGAAATGAATATTGAGACTCACCTGTCCTTCCTCCAGGAGCAAGAAAAAAAAAGCAGCAAAGAGGTTAAGGTAATCCTTATGACTTCCCTGTGGCGTTCTGTGTTACACTGAGACTTAGCTCGTTTCAGTTACTGCCATGAAAATGTAAGTGAAATGTTTACACTTCTTTTCTTCTCAGCAACAACATCCCAAAAGAATGCCGATCTTGACGCGGTGACCAGTAGAATGGAGGTGCTGGTGGCCAGCATTAAAAGAAGGTCCCAGCGCCTTTACAAAGACACCGATGGCAGCAAAGGTCGGGCCCGGATTCGGCGCAAAATCAGAGAGGAGAAGGCCATTCTTAGCTCTGTCGTTGAAAAATACAACAGTA
>NW_025737437.1:0-869 GCF_021292245.1 Micropterus dolomieu
GTACACTCAAAACCTTTGACCTGAGCCGCCTGCTTTTGTGGTTCTTTTTTTAAACAATTTGTCCTCCAGAAGTAAAAAAAAAAGAAACGGACAAGTTTTGGATGTTGAGTCGTGTGCAAAGTGGCCCCAAGTCTATGCAAGCACAAATTGTTTAAACTTGAAAATACTCACTTCTTATACGGTCTGTCGCGATGGCTTTAAGTATTTCTCCATAAATAACGGAGGGGCCTTCAACCACGAAGGGACTCGAACCCTCAATCTTCTGATCCGAAGTCAGACGCCTTGTCCGTTAGGCCACGCGGTCCCGTTTCCCTTGCTCACATCGTACAACACTTGGTGATCTGGTCTTGTCAAAGCACTAAGAGTGGCGAGCTTGGGAATCAAACTCAAGATCTTGTAGCTTTTAGCGCCGTGCTAACAGTCACTGGATATCCTGTCATGTGTAAAGTCCTTGTAACTTGGCATAAGGGGCAGAATTTGTTTAAATCGGAAAGCTCTCGCTTGTGAGCAGGACAATGCAAACGCCATTCAGCAGCACTGTTCTCCTAATCTGGAATTTGTAATCATAAACTGTAAACCGCTTTACTCCCCCCGTGAGTTTGCTTCATTCATTCTGGTTGGTGCTTACATTCTGCCGCACGCCAACGTGCAGGACGCACAGCGCATGCTGGCCGACCGGATACTGCGTGTGGAGCAGACAAACCCGGACTCCCTTGTTATTGTTCTTGGTGACTTTAACAAAGGAAACCTCTGCCAAGAACTCCCCAAATACAGACAGTTCATTAAGTGTCCAACCAGAGAGGGGAACACTTTGGATCACTGTTACACCACAGTTAGCAGTGCCTATCTCGCCGTTAGACGCGCTCCAC
>NW_025737438.1:0-684 GCF_021292245.1 Micropterus dolomieu
TTTATCCTGACCACACACACACACACACACACACACACACACACACACACACACACAGACACACACACTCATCCATTCACTGCTGACACAACTGATATTCATACTTTTCCACACAACATATTTTTGGTGATCATTTGACCCTTCTTTTACTTTTATTATAAATCCTACCATTTGCGTGCAAACCTGTTGTGTCTCACCTCCTTTTTGTCACGGACTAAGAGCTGGCTTGTGACAAGTGGGGGCTCGTCTGGAACTTGTTGTTATTTGGTGTTGATCGGCTTGTTTTGTGCAGCATCCAGCTATTTTGGTATTTGTTTACCAGTCTGTGAGGTAAATGTCAGGTTTGGTTAGGTCAGTTAAAGCTCCGTAGGAGAGAGGTTCATGGTCCTTTTGTCAGTGGTTTAGCTCTGCTGGCTGAATTTGTTTTGTTGGACCTTAGCTGGGTTTTCTAGTGTGAGCAGGAGAACTTTCCCCTGTTAGGCTTAACAGCGATTTCCCTTCGTGGTGTGGTGGTTTAGGTGGCGGTGAACGTGGGTAGAGCTTTGCTCGGGAGCACCTCCGCGGCTGTGACGGGGTCACTGGCTTTCTGGTTGCCCTTTTTCACCCCACTGGTTTCGAGTGCATAAGTACCCTCCACAATTAGCTGCACGAAGACTAGGGGGGAGTTGGCTAGATAGTCATTGT
>NW_025737439.1:0-340 GCF_021292245.1 Micropterus dolomieu
AAAAAAAAAAGTGTCAATAAAGGTATAAATAAATAATAAAGGTGTCAATAAACCTAAAATGTGTGTCAATTAGGTTTAACCCCAAATACTCAAACTATGCAACACCCTATAATACAACAACAGTCTTTTTATTGTGGAAGACAAACTATTAGAAAATAAGTATTGGGGGGAAAATTGCATTGTTATCTTGAAGAATCTTTTTACAGAGGGTGTGATGACCTTTGAACAACTGAAAAACAAACCTAATGATTAAAGACTTTTGGCCATACTTACAGATTAGATCAAAAGTCACAAAGTACCTTGGAGAACATATAAAAGTCCCAGAATTTACTAATATCGA
>NW_025737440.1:0-404 GCF_021292245.1 Micropterus dolomieu
TACTGGTGCTGCTGCCTCTACTACTGGTACTCCTACTGGTGCTGCTGCCTCTACTACTGGTACTCCTACTGGTGCTGCTGCCTCTACAACTGGTACTCCTACTGGTGCTGCTGACTCTACTACTGGTACTCCTACTGGTGCTGCTGCCTCTACAACTGGTACTCATACTGGTGCTGCTGCCTCTACTACTGGTACTCATACTGGTGCTGCTTCCTCTACTACTGGTGCTCCTACTGGTGCTGCTGCCTCTACTACTGGTACTCCTACTGGTGCTGCTGACTCTACTACTGGTACTCATACTGGTGCTGCTGCCTCTACTACTGGTACTCCTACTGGTGCTGCTGCCTCTACTACCGGTACTCCTACTGGTGCTGCTGCCTCTACTACCGGTACTCCTACTGGTG
>NW_025737441.1:0-513 GCF_021292245.1 Micropterus dolomieu
ATTACTGGGTGATAAAAGTAACTAGTTACGTTTCTATATACTTTCCAGTGTTTCCCACAGAATGACAGGGTGGGGTTATATTCCAACAGGTTTGAGAAGCGGTGTTCATGAGAGAGAGAGAAAGAGCGAGAGATCTTCTTTATATTTATAGACAGGCTTGCAAAAGTTTAATATACTGAAGCATAGTACATTTTTCTAACAGTTGGACATGTTGGACATCAGGATAGGTTTGACAAAGTCTCTGTTGCAGAGAAGGTGGTGCACATTAAGTGTGTTATTAATCAAGACACACATTTACTGGTGGAAGCTCGACATAAATACACATTTTATTAAATGTTGCATGAACGACTTCAGCATCATATATTACAGCTCTGTCCCTTTCATCACTGCAGGTGTTCTGTCTTGTTTCCATGATAACAGAGTGATTACTTTGAGGTGAATCAATTGTTTGCATTTCCAAATGTACACTAACTGATTGTACACTGAGGTGCAGACAGCGAAGTGAAGTCCAAG
>NW_025737442.1:0-958 GCF_021292245.1 Micropterus dolomieu
CCTGGCTCACCCCTAGGGCCTGGGTCGCCCCAAGGGCCTTCATCCCCACAAGAACCTTCTTTGCCCCTAGGGCCTGGGTCGCCCCAACAGCCTGGGTCGCCCCAACAGCCTGGGTCGCCCCAACAGCCTGGGTCACCCCTAGGGCCTGGGTCGCCCCAACAGCCTGGGTCACCCCTAGGGCCTGGGTCGCCCCAACAGCCTGGGTCACCCCTAGGGCCTGGGTCGCCCCAACAGCCTGGGTCACCCCTAGGGCCTGGGTCGCCCCAAGGGCCTTCATCCCCACAACTGCCTGGCTTGCCCCAAGAACCTTCATCCCCGCAAATTCATCCAACCCGAGCTCGGCCGCAACGGCCTGCATGTCCGCAACGGCCTGGAGCGCTCCTAGGGCCCGGCTCACCCCAAGGGCCCCCGTCCCCGCAACAGCCTTCATCCCCGCAAGGGCCGCAACTACAAACATTGCCAACGACACATGGTCAGTACAAACTACGTTCAGCAAATGTACTGAATAGAAATGTTGTACAGTAACACTTTACTGGATTTTGGGTTTTGATGTCAGAATTTATTTATTTTTTTGGTCTTTGTCCTATTAGGTTGTGGCATCCCCACAGGAGAGCAGGTGACTTGTGGCCAGTCAGGAATATCGTCCTCAGACTGTGAGATGATGGGATGCTGTGTGGATTCTTCTACATCTACCTGCTACTACCCAATGGATGGTGAGGCTTCTGATTAGGGAGAAGTGGTTTAAAAAAATGTTCAAATAGGAAATGTCTGTCTTTCAAGTGACTTTTGTCCCCCCCTCTCTTTAGAGTGCACTGTTGATCAACACTTTGTGTTCGCCATTCGTGCCAACTCTGCATCAATCCCTGTGGACCCCACCAAGCTTGTTATTTCTGGGAGTACAAACTGTAAACCAGTCATTGTCAACGACAAAGTTGCCATCTTTAAGTTCAAAAATTCA
>NW_025737443.1:0-589 GCF_021292245.1 Micropterus dolomieu
GCATGGGCCCCCCTAGCAGCTGGGCCCCAGAAAGCTTCCACCCCTTTTTCACCAGCGTGGAAATATATGTGAGAGTGACCTCACTTCCCCTTTCTATATCAACAACATGCATTTCTCATTGAGCTCTACAGTAGCACTGCCTGCTCTGTGTTACTGCAGTGAAAATTGAAGTTGTACCTGTGAGGTTTTTCTGTCAGGTGTCTATAGTCAAACACTGCACACTAACAGAGGTATATCCAGCACTAATGATGTTCACCCTAAATACAAGCAAAGATAACCAGGTTTTATTTTGAACCCGAATACTCACCATTACTTATTAAAATAAGGAAACACCAGCATGTCCCTTAATCATGAAGAGCTCTGCAGTAGCTCTGAATAACTGGAGACACGAAACGAGTACACAGGTCTTTATTTTCCAGATTATTCCCATACAAATGGATCTTCTGCTTTCATACGGCATGAAAACTTTTATTAAAACATACGATCAACTCTGGAAAGGTAGTTGTGATATGACGATATGATGTGAAATGAGGGCAGCCCTACTACTATACTATTTTATTTTATAAACACCAGCATGTCCCTTCATCAT
>NW_025737444.1:0-732 GCF_021292245.1 Micropterus dolomieu
GGAAAACCACACTACAGGCCGATCCAACTTTGATGTAATGTCCTTAAAACAAGTCAAAATGAGGCTCAGTAGTGTGTGTGTGGCCTCCACGTGCCTGTTTGACCTCCCTACAACGCCTGGGCATGTTCCTGATGAGGTGGCGGATGGTCTCCTGAGGGATCTCCTCCCAGACCTGGACTAAAGCATCCGCCAACTCCTGGACAGTCTGTGGTGCAACGTGGCGTTGGTGGATGGAGCAAGACATGATGTCCTAGATGTGCTCAATTGGATTCAGGTCTGGGGAACGGGCGGGCCAGTCCACAGCATCAATGCCTTCCTCTTGCAGGAACTGCTGACTCCAGCCACATGAAGTCTAGCATTGTCTTGCTCTAGCATTAGGAGGAACCCAGGGCCAACCGCACCAGCATATGGTCTCACAAGGGGTCTGAGGATCTCATCACGGTACCTAATGGCAGTCAGGCTACCTCTGGCGAGCACATGGAGGGCTGTGCGGCCCCCCAAAGAATCGCCACCCCACACCATTACTGCAGCAGCAACCCAGCAGCAGCGGTCCTGCTGCTGGGTTGTTGCGGCTACGGCCTCCTCCACGTCTCCTGATGTACTGGCCTGTCTCCTGGTAGCGCCTCCATGCTCTGGACACTACGCTGACAGACACAGTAAACCTTCTTGCCACAGCTCACATTGATGTGCCATCCTGGATGAGCTGCACTACCTGAGCCACTTGTGTGGGTT
>NW_025737445.1:0-456 GCF_021292245.1 Micropterus dolomieu
ATGTGTCAAATGCAGCATTATTACCTGCTGTTCTGACTCTGCCTGCCTGGATCAAGTAAAACTGAACTTGGTCTTTATATTTCCTGTCTCTGACTCGTAGGAACGGCTGCACCACTGCCAGTTTCCTCTGAAACATGACAGTTAGAATAAACTATATTTAGATTCACACTGAGCCTCAAGTTCACACTTTGTTTTTGTGACAATGACCCGTTTCACCACATGAAAGGAAGACGAAGAAGAAGAAGGTGCAAAGAGCTCTGGAGGTGTTAAACATCTACAGAAATATAGGTGTTAAAATGACTGCATATCAAACAATAACAGCTGATACAGAAATAACAGTAAAAACTAATACATGTTTAACTACAACACAGCACTAGCACATTAAAGTGCCTGACAGCAAGTTCATCAAGCTAAATGTCCCATATATTATCATAAAATAATTCAAATAATAAAACA
>NW_025737446.1:0-749 GCF_021292245.1 Micropterus dolomieu
GTCTCCTTCAGCATCTATATTTTCTAGGCTTTGTGGCAATATGGCCTGTAATAGTCAACAAACATTGTACAGCAGTATAAAAAATAAAAAAGATTAACAGGGTTCCTATAAGCATTCTTTGATGTAATTTGGAGGATATTCAACCAAAAAGTACATTGCAGTAAGTTTGTTTATCACTGTCAGTTACAGTGTCAGTTTCAACTCTTAAGGCCCCAGTAAACTGAGCGTGATGTTCAGCGTAAAGCACTGAATTGTGGGAGGAGTCATTTTAGATATACCTGGTTTGCTTGTATCTGTCCCTGATTCAAATGAATGGGTTGTGCAAATCAGGCTCCTGCAAAGCTTAATGAATCTGGTATGTTGGAGCAGGGAAACATGAAAACTGTATGAATCAAATTCAGAAACTATGCTGGCTCCTTATTTAATTATTTTTTATATATATATATTTTTTTTTTAACACACACACACACACACACACACACGCTTACTGTTTTGTTTATTTATTTTATTTTAATTTCTAATATATATATATATATATATATATATATATATATATATATATATATATATATATATATATATATATATATATAAAACACATTATATATTAAATATATATATTACTTTATGCTTAAATTTCTTTAATGAAATGTATTGGGGTGATTATTCTTACGTAGTATGTATGATGCTTTGGCAATATTGTTACAGTCATGCCAATAAAGCTAATTTGAATGAATGAAAGGAATTTT
>NW_025737447.1:0-3102 GCF_021292245.1 Micropterus dolomieu
AAGATATCAAACTGCACTGGAAATAAAACAACCAGGTTTTAAATTTGGAAATACAAAAAACATATTTACTGTCAAAACTCTCAAAAGGGCAAAAGTTACTGAGATCCACTGTTAAAGGACATTATCAGCCCAAAATAACAGACGACCACAGGTAACCTGTTCCTCAGACAGATTTAAAAACAGCATCAGAGAACTGTCAACATTATTTCAAACTGAGGTTAAAAGACAATTTGAGCCATTTTAGAAGATCAGAGATTTGGAAACATTTTTATCTTCATTCACACTATTCAAAATAATTTTAACTCAACTTCTAAACAGTTTAAAATGCAGAATTAAAGGCTGAATGATTTTTAAAGTACGAGTGTTGTTCTTTAATCTTTATGCAGTTCAAGCTGTTCACATTTCACAAATTAAATGGAACGTTTAAAGAGAAGTTCAGTAAAGCTGCTTTGAGTTCAGCTTCATGGTTAAACAGGAGAAACGAACAATAAGATTGAGTCTTTAAAGTGATTTAGATCAGTCCAGAGGAAATTTATATCTACTACAAATGTTCAGACACAGAAATTAAAACCTTCGCTGATGATATGATATTTAATATTTGTGCAGAAACTTACTTCCAAACTCCAGTCTGGTTCCTCCACCGAACGTGTACCACAGTGATACAAACTGATTGAGTCGTCGTACAAAAACCTCTCACTGTAGAGAGACACGGCTCTCTGACTTTGAACACAACAAACTCAACAAAAACACTTGCTGTTTTTAAAAGAATTCACTATTTCATGTTATATTTATCAAACAGTGACACAGTTGTTCAGAATGAATCCCATTTTTATTTATTTATTTTAAATATTGTTCCATTGGTGTGAAAGTCAAATTGATCCCTCTAGAATGAAATGAAAGCAGACAGAAGATGTTGTAAAAGAAAATCCTTCTGCAGTCATCAAAGCAAATGTCCATAAAAATGATCACTGACACATTCCTAATCAATCCTCTGGTAAACGTATTGATCCATTGAGAAGCAGCATCATCAGAGTAATCCAAGTCCCTGTTGGAGTCAGTCAGAGCATTTCCATAGAGAGCCACTTTGCATCAGCAGCACCATGCTCCAGTGCTCTGGGAGACTTTATAGTCCTGAGAGTTGAACACTGGATGACTGACAGCTGTCCTTCATGACAACAGAAGCCACAGAAATCCTCCTCATCAAAAACATGACTTTGGTCTCCGTCCTCATCTGGACTCTCCTCTGCTGCTGCTTCACAGGTAAAGTCCAGAGAATCAAACTCCTCTCCTCTATGAACATCCGTCCCTCTGAAATGAAGCCCACAAAACCATGACGCTGCTTTATGTGTTTGTCTCTGTATCCTCAGAGTCCAGAGGCCAGATCACAGTGACTCAGCCTGGAGCAGTGAGTTCTGCTCTGGGAGCCTCCGTCTCCATCAGCTGTAGCGTCAGTCCTGCTGTGTACTTTGATGGTTCTGACCACATATTAGCCTGGTACCAACAGAGAGAAGGAGAAACTCCTAAACTGCTCATTTACTGGGCAAATCGTCGAGAATCAGGGATTCCAGGTCGTTTTACAGGCAGTGGATCAAAGACTGACTTCACTCTGACCATCAGTGGAGTTCAGGCTGAAGATGCAGCAGTTTACTACTGTCAGAGTTTTCATAGGATCACACATTGGTTCTCTGTGACCAACGAGTTCACACAGTGAAAAAGCGTCGTACAAAAACCTCCCTCAGTCAGACTGAACAGAAACTGAACTGACTGCTGCAGCTGGAAGCTACTGCAGAGACTGATACAGTTCACTGAGGACACACACACACACACAGATGATTTATGACTCAATATGTCTCCACCAGTACCTCGTACCCTCTACCATACTACTGTATGTTAACAACTATAACTACTTTATTAAGCATTTAAAAGCGCTACAACAGTTATGACAACACATAAAATAAAATAGTTGCAATTATATGAACAAGAACCAGGCTTTCTGTTTCATTGTTCTTCTGGCAGGAGGTAAATCACCAAAGTCATGAAATCGCAGCCTGATGTCTCTTGTTCAGATACTATTAAAACATCAGCCTCACTGCTGCACTGGATCACATGTTCCTTCATCACCATGAACGCACACACTGCAGATTATTCTGACTCTGTCCCATATAGACTGTTTTGCTGCCCCAAATACTCACTAGAGTACCACATGTGGATTCATCCACCGCCGAAAGTAGTCCCCAACAAATGCACTTTCCTATTTGTTTGATCAAAACAGTGAGCAGCTGTTTCAGGAAATTACTGAGCCTTTTTAAACATGAAACTACTGTATGTGTGAGCTGTTTTTAAACATTAACATCCATACTTCCATAGGATAGGGTGACCAGACTTCCCCGATTTCCAGGGTGGCAGGGTGGGACAGACATCACCTAGAATTTCAATTCAATTCAATTTTATTTATATGGTACCAAATCACAACAACTGTTATCTCAGAGCGCTCTTCATAAAAGAGCAGGTCTAGACCGTACTCTCTGATGATGTTCATAGAAACCCAACAATTCCCACCAAGAGCAAGCACTAGGTGACAGAGGTAAGGAAAAACTTCCTTTTAAGAGGCAGAAAGCACAAGACTACCGGAAAGGGAAGAAGTTGAGTTAATAACATGCAATAATGGGATGAGGTTGCATACAGAGGGAGAGAAAGTAGAGGAGAGAGGAGCTCAGTGCATCATGGGAAATCCCCCGGCAGTCTAGGCCTATAGCAGCATAACTAAGGGATGGTTCAGGACTCACCTGAGCCAGCCCTAACTATAAGCTTTATCAAAGAGGAAAGTCTTAAGCCTACTCTTAAATGTGGAGATGGTGTCTGCCTCCTGAACCCAAACTGGAACCTGGTTCCACAGGAGAGGAGCTTGATAACTGAACGCTCTGGCTCCTAGTCTACTTTTGGAGACTCTAGGAACCACAAGTAACCCTGCATTCTGGGAGCGCAGTGCTCTGGAGGGGTAGTAAGGTACTATGAGCTCTTTAAGATAAGATGGTGCCTGACCATTAAGAGCTTTGTAGGTAAGAAGAATGATTTTAAATTCTATTCTGGATTTTACTGGAA
>NW_025737448.1:0-603 GCF_021292245.1 Micropterus dolomieu
TTACTGTAGTACAGCGTATTACTGTAGTACAGCGTCAGCACAGCGTATTACTGTAATATAGGGTCAGTATAGCGTATTACTGTAGTACAGCATCAGCACAGCGTAGTGGTATAGCGTCAGCACAGCATATTACTGTAGTACAGCGTATTACTGTAGTATAGTGTATTACTGTAGTAAAGCGTCAGTACAGTGTATTACTGTAGTACAGCGTGTTACTGTAGTATAGCGTCAGTACAGCGTATTACTGTAGTACAGCGTGTTACTGTAGTATAGCGTCAGTACAGCGTATTACTTTAGTACAGCGTCAGGACAGCGCGTTACTGTAGTACAGCGTATTACTGTTGTATAGCGTCAGCACAGCGTATTACTTTAGTACAGCGTATTACTGTAGTATAGCGTCAGCACAGTGTATTACTGTAGTACAGCGTGTTACTGTAGTATAGCGTCAGTACAGCGTATTACTGTAGTACAGCGTCAGGACACAGTATTACTGTAGTACAGCGTATTACTGTAGTACAGCGTATTACTGTAGTACAGCGTCAGCACAGCGTATTACTGTAATATAGGGTCAGTATAGCGTATTACTGTAGTACAGCATCAGCA
>NW_025737449.1:0-647 GCF_021292245.1 Micropterus dolomieu
GTGCAAAAACATAAACTCAAGAAAGGACAGAAACTCACGTGCAAAAACATAAACTCAAGAACGGACAGATAAACTCAAGAAAGGACAGAAACTCACGTGCAAAAACATAAACTCAAGAACGGACAGAGAAAATCACGTGCAAAAACATAAACTCAAGAACAGACAGATAAACTCAAGAATGGACAGATAAACTCACGTGCAAAAACATAAACTCAAGAACAGACAGATAAACTCACGTGCAAAAACATAAACTCAAGAACAGACAGATAAACTCACGTGCAAAAACATAAACTCAAGAACAGACAGATAAACTCAAGAACGGACAGAGAAAATCACGTGCAAAAACATAAACTCAAGAACAGACAGATAAACTCAAGAAAGGACAGAAACTCACGTGCAAAAAGATAAACTCAAGAAAGGACAGAAACTCACGTGCAAAAAGATAAACTCAAGAAAGGACAGAAACCCACGTGCAAAAAGATAAACTCAAGAACAGACAGATAAACTCAAGAAAGGACAGAAACTCACGTGCAAAAAGATAAACTCAAGAAAGGACAGAAACACGTGCAAAAAGATAAACTCAAGAAAGGACAGAAACTCACGTGCAAAAAGATAAACTCAAGAACGGACAGATAAACTAACGTGCG
>NW_025737450.1:0-643 GCF_021292245.1 Micropterus dolomieu
AAAAATCAATAAGAAAGTTTGTTTTAGTTCAGTATGTGGAGAGAAAGAGGCTGACAGGAAGACAGAGAGACTCTAGAGAAAGATGAGTTACTACCTTGTAGTTTTGTTGAAGCATCATTGGTTGTTGTTGTGGTTGTAAGTGATTTTGTGTTTTCTGTCGTTGTTGTTGTTTGTTTGTCACCCAACAAGCTGACACTGCTGGTAGGTTATGTGTTTGAGTTAAACCTATAGAGAGGCCCTGTCCTTTGATTATAAATCAAATCTGTCAGCTAGGGAGTGTGTTTCGTAGTTTTTGTCTCTTAAACTCTTGTTTGGCTGTTATTAAAGATTTAAGCTTTGGTCATAATCACTTTATGAGTCTTTTTATTCAGCACTAAGTTCATCAGTGTCTACTGGCTCTTGAACTGCCATTAAGCTCAGTAGCTCTGGTGGTATCATGTGTTTCCTGTTTGACTTCAAACATAGTAGATATAATAATATAGAGTTATTGTTTTTCAGCAGAATCAGCTTTATTGCCAAGTAGGTTCAAGAAATTTGCTTTGGTGTGTTTGTGCTAAACAAACATGGCAGGTTTAGAAACATGAGAAAGATTCATCGGGTCTTATTTAAAAACAAGAGATGTTTCTGTGTCATATATAGTGAC
>NW_025737451.1:0-805 GCF_021292245.1 Micropterus dolomieu
AGGAAGAGATGGATCAATAAAGATGATTGATTAAAGGAGAACAATCAGTAGGTTTAAAGAGTTACCTAGCCAGAGAGTCAGAATCAGGATGTTTCTCAGCCAGTGGTTCATGTCTGCAGTGAGAGGGGAGGAGAGAGAGGAAGAACATTGATACTCTGATGGATCTGGGCCTTCACATCATTGGCCCTTCCTCTTCATCATCTGTTGTCTTTTCTGACCTTGAGTCCCAGTTTTGCTCCTCCCTTAATCCCTCCCTCCTTCCTCTCACAACTCACAACTGCTGTGGTGCTGTAATTCACTACATGACATCGTTTCCATCAGTTAACAAGAAGCTGATAAAGTAAAACTGGTTGACTCTTGACAGAACATGTGAAGGCCCTGACTGAGGTCAATCTTTAGACAGACGATATACAACTATTCAATTACACATGACAGCCACACTTATTCAATACATTACTCAAACAATACTATTCACATTATTAGGGCCCGAGCACGACCGTGCGAGGTCCCTATTGAATCTGCTCGGATTATATATTTAGGGCCCGAGCACGACCGTGCGAGGTCCCTATTGAATCTGCTCGGATTATATTTAGGGCCCGAGCACGACCGTGTGAGGTCCCTATTGAATCTTTTTTTTTTTTTTTTTTTTTTTTTTTTTTTTTTTTTTTTTTCTGCAAAGTAGGCCCAAATGACATGGCCTAAACATACTCGAAAAGTCACCAAAATTTGCAAACATGTCAGAACCGGTGAAAAATTTCGTATTCTACAAGTTTCGCACATGGGCGTGGCAAAATGACTCGCTAGC
>NW_025737452.1:0-406 GCF_021292245.1 Micropterus dolomieu
TCGCACGGTCGTGCTCGGGCCCTAATAAATAAATAAATAAATAAATATAATCCGAGCAAATTCAATAGGGACCTCACACGGTCGTGCTCGGGCCCTAAATATATAATCCGAGCAAATTCAATAGGGACCTCACACGGTCGTGCTCGGGCCCTAATAAGTTATAATTGTATTAAATAGATTTGCCGAAAGAGGGAAAGCCTTATCTCTGTCCCAAAAAGGACATTTGGTAATCTGGCTCAGAATGACATCATACCAAGCCATTAGTAGAAAAACTGTTCAGAACAGGGGGATATCTAAGGTTTTCATTTCATTTGAAACTTTGGTCATGTTTAATATGAACATTGACACTGTAACATTATAAAAATGCTAGAAAATATGAAAAAGCATAATAGGTCCCCTTTAAAAA
>NW_025737453.1:0-957 GCF_021292245.1 Micropterus dolomieu
ACTCGACTACTGTAACAGTGTCCTTACAGGCTCCCTAAGAAATCCATCAGACAGCTGCAGCTGATTCAGAACGCTGCTGCTCGAGTCCTCACTAAGACCAAAAAGGTGGATCACATCACTCCAGTTCTGAGGTCTTTACATTGGCTTCCTGTATGTCAAAGAATTGATTTCAAAATCCTGCTGTTAGTTTATAAAGCACTAAATGGTTTAGGGCCAAAATACATTTCTGATCTTCTGGTTCGTTATGAACCAACCAGACCTCTCAGGTCGTCTGGGATCAGGTCTGCTTTCTGTCCCCAGAGTCAAAACTAAACAAGGAGAAGCAGCGTTCAGTTATTATGCTCCGTATATCTGGAACAAACTCCCAGATAACTGCAGGTCTGCTGAAACTGTTAGTTCCCCTTCGAGGGAACTCGAACTGCGTCGGTTATGACACTATGGGAACGCCTCTAGGCGAAGCAGGTCTGAACGTGAATGAAATCACTCCAATCCTATTGGCTTATTGCTAGAACGGTAAGGTGTGACGGAATAACCGGAGGAGTATAAAGCACACCTGTACACACTCATCATTAGCTTTTTTCTATTCAGCAGGCGCTCTGTATGTTGTTTGAAGAAAGCTCCAGTCCTACGAGCAGTATGTCTTACCTGAAGAAGAAGTCTACCAGCATGTCCGGCAACCAGATGTACAGAAGGTGTGTTTTTTCTTGCCCTCGGTACATCACGGATGGAGATTCTCATGAGATGTGTGTCTCATGTTTGGGGATGGAGCACGCACGGGCAGCTCTCGAGGGGGCTGCCTGCGCCCGTTGTGAAGCCCTCTCTTTTCCGAGGATGGCCGGATGTGTTTTCCCCGTGGTGCGGGCCCTGCGGCCGCTGAGGCGGCCCGGCGGCTTCACTCATGGGGTTCACAGCGTGATCTGTCGGAGGATTTCGGGACGGCTGAGGCTTTTTCCCGAC
>NW_025737454.1:0-818 GCF_021292245.1 Micropterus dolomieu
TACAGTCATTTAACGATCTCTTACAGTCACTTAGCGTTCTCTTAAAGTAACTTAATGATCTCTTTCAGTCACTGAGCGATCTCTTACAGTCACTCAACTATCTCTTACAGTCAATTAGCGATCTCTTACAAGCACTTAGCGATCTCTTACAGTCACTGAGCGATCTCTTACACTCACTTAACGATCTCTTACAGTCACTTAGCGATCTCTTACATTCACTGAGCGATCTCTTACAGTCACTTAACGATCTCTTACAGTCACTGAGCGATCTCGTACAGTCCCTGAACAATCTCTTACAGTCATTGAGCGATCTCTTACAGTCACTGAGCGATCTCGTACAGTCACTTAACAATCTCTTACAGTCATTGAACGATCTCTTACAGTCACTGAACGATCTCTTACAAGCACTTAGGGATCTCTTACAGTCACTGAGCGATCTTGTGCAGTCATTTAGCGATCTCTTACAGTCACTGAGTGATCTCTTACAGTCACTGAGCGATCTCTTACAGTCACTGAGCGATCTCTTACAGTCACTTAGCGATCTCTTACAGTCACTGAGCGATCTCTTACAGTCACTTAGGGATCTCTTACATTCACTGAGCGATCTCTTACAGTCACTGAGCGATCTCTTACATTCACTGAGCGATCTCTTACAGTCACTTAACGATCTCTTACAGTCACTGAGCGATCTCTTACAGTCACTTAACGATCTCTTACAGTCACTGAGCGATCTCTTACAGTCACTGAGCGATCTCTTACAGTCACTTAACGATCTCTTACAGTCACTGAGCGATCTCTTACAGTCACTTAACGATCTC
>NW_025737455.1:0-720 GCF_021292245.1 Micropterus dolomieu
AACACAGCACTACATTAAATAACAGAACAACATAAAATAACACAACCCAACATAGAATAATACAGCACAGCATGAAATAGCACAGCACAACATAAAATAACACAGCACAACATTAAATAACACAGAAAAACATACAATAACAACATAAAAATAACACAACACAACATAAAATAACACAGCACTACATTAAATAACACAGAACAACATAAAATAACACAACCCAACATAGAATAACACAGCACAACATAAAATAACAACATAAAAATAACACAACACAACATAAAATAACACAACCCAACATAGAATAACACAGCACAACATAAAATAACATAAAATAACACAGCACTACATTAAATAACAGAACAACATAAAATAACACAGCACAACATAAAATAACACAAAAAAACACAGCACTACATTAAATAACAGAACAACATAAAATAACACAACCCAACATAGAATAATACAGCACAGCATGAAATAGCACAGCACAACATAAAATAACACAGCACAACATTAAATAACACAACATAAAATAACACAGCACAACATTAAATAACTCAGAAAAACATAAAATAACAACATAAAAATAACACAACACAACATAAAATAACACAGCACTACATTAAATAACACAGAACAACATAAAATAACACAACCCAACATAAAATAACAGCACAACATAAAATAACACAACGTAAAATAACACAACCCAACATA
>NW_025737456.1:0-665 GCF_021292245.1 Micropterus dolomieu
TTTTCTACTGTAGCTTGCCATGCTCCGCATCCTAACATGTAACATTAGGGGGCTGCGCTCCCATGCCAAATGTGTGAATGTGTTTAATCAGTTTGCATGTGATGTTCTGTGTTTACAGGAGACGTGGTGGGACGCAGAGTGTTGATCCTGGACTTTCAGTTGGAGGGCCGGCAGTACAGGCTGGGATGCGTGTATGCCCCTACTGACATCGCTGAGCGGGTGGTCTTTTTTGAAGGCCTATCTCAGTGGTGCAACGCTGACTGCCTGTGGGTTGGGGACTTCAACACTAAGTTGTCTGCCCTGGATCAGGGCAGAGGTGGCCCCCTTCACCCCGACCGTGGCAGGCAGGCGTTGTACCAGCTCATGCGTGAGGCTGACCTGGTAGATGCCTGGAGGGTGGCAAACCTGGGAGCCCGAGTCTACTCATGGTATCGAGTCTACCGGTCTGTGCTGCAGCTGTCCAGGATCGACCTCTGCCTTGCCGCAGGAGGAGTGATTGATTGTGTGACTGGTAGTGAGTATGGTGACAATTCGTTCAGCGACCACAGACACCTCACCTTCACCCTTGGGCCCACCGGGCCCAGGGGGGGGTGTGTGTGGTGTTTTAATACGGGTCTGCTGAACGATTGTCTTTTTAAAAAGGCATTGGGGGCGTTAGTCGGCGG
>NW_025737457.1:0-862 GCF_021292245.1 Micropterus dolomieu
CCCCACAGAGCCCCGAAGAGACACGAAGAGAGAGAGAGAATCAACTGAGGCTGCACAGAAAAAGGGTTTGAAAGAGGCCAATGCTTTTGAGTTACATGTCGGATGCATACTTTGAATTCTGTCTTGTACTCATCATAAAAACGAGGTTTCACTGAGATGTGAACTCAGATTTCTGCGTTTTGAGGCCACAGTGCTCAAAACGAAGGGGCCAGTACGGTCCATCAGAAGTACTTGTCGGATCACGGCCAAATAGCTTGGGGAACCCCCTTCCCCGACAGCTTTCCCACGCCTTGTCTCTGCAGAGATGACATTCATGGTGATATCATGTAGGAAGGAGCTTGGCACCCCCTGTGTCGAGGTTCCATGGTGTAATGGTTAGCACTCTTGACTCTGAATCCAGCGATCCGAGTTCAAATCGCGGTGCGACCTGGATTTAAGCGCAAATGCCGCAGACCTTAGTCTGATCTTGTTGTATGTGGAAATTTTGGCTATGATAATATGTCATGATGTAGTCTACCCTATCACGACTTACGTGCTCTTTCATGATATGGCAAACTTTCCACAAAGCAGCAGCCGCGCGCAGTCAGGATGGCCGAGCGGTCTAAGGCGCTGCGTTCAGGTCGCAGTCTCCCCTGGAGGCGTGGGTTCAAATCCCACTTCTGACAGCTGTTTTTTCCCTGTAACGTGAGATTGGGAGAGAAGTGTAAGCCGCTCTTTGTATGTTAGGGCGTAGGCTTATTAAAAAAATAAAAAAACATACTGTTAGCGTTTGCAAGGCTGCTTTCACACAAAGCAGTGGCGCCTTTCCCAGTGATTAGCAGCCTATGGCTTACGCAGCTTCTGAGTCCGGATGTGTTAACGG
>NW_025737458.1:0-470 GCF_021292245.1 Micropterus dolomieu
ACATGGTCAGAAACAATGCTCAGGTAGGCCGTGGCATTTAAACGATGCCCAATTGGCACTAAGGGGCCTAAAGTGTGCCAAGAAAACATCCCCCACAACATTACACACCACCACCAACAACAACAACTACAAACCAGTCTGTCAGTTTATTAGTAACAACAACAACTACAACCCAGTCTGTCAGTTTATTAGTAACAACAACAACTACAACACAGTCTGTCAGTTTATCAGTAACACCACCACCAACAACAACAACTACAACCCAGTCTGTCAGTTTATTAGTAACAACAACAACTACAACCCAGTCTGTCAGTTTATTAGTAACACCACCACCAACAACAACTACAACCCAGTCTGTCAGTTCATTAGTAACAACAACAACTACAACCCAGTCTGTCAGTTTATTAGTAACAACAACAACTACAACACAGTCTGTCAGTTTATCAGTAACACCACCACCACCAACAACA
>NW_025737459.1:0-503 GCF_021292245.1 Micropterus dolomieu
CTACAGTTACCCCCGATCCAGCCAGGTACACTAATACACTACAGTTACCCCCAGCCAGCCAGGTACACTAATACACTACAGTTACCCCCAGCCAGCCAGGTACACTAATACACTACAGTTACCCCCAGCCAGCCAGGTACACTAATACACTACAGTTACCCCGATCCAGCCAGGTACACTAATACGCTACAGTTACCCCCGATCCAGCCAGGTACACTAATACACTACAGTTACCCCCGAACCAGCCAGGTACACTAATACACTACAGTTACCCCGATCCAGCCAGGTACACTAATACACTACAGTTACCCCGATCCAGCCAGGTACACTAATACGCTACAGTTACCCCGATCCAGCCAGGTACACTAATACGCTACAGTTACCCCGATCCAGCCAGGTACACTAATACGCTACAGTTACCCCCGATCCAGCCAGGTACACTAATACACTACAGTTACCCCCGCTCCAGCCGGGTACACTAACACCCTACGGTTACCCCCAGC
>NW_025737460.1:0-309 GCF_021292245.1 Micropterus dolomieu
GAACACCTCCTCTGAGAACACTTCCTCTGAGAACACCTCCTCTGAGAACACCTCCTCTGAGAACACTTCCTCTGAGAACACTTCCTCTGAGAACACTTTCTCTGAGAACACTTTCTCTGAGAACACTTTGAGAACACTTCCTCTGAGAACACTTCCTCTGAGATCACTTCCTCTGAGAACACTTCCTCTGAGAACATCTCCTCTGAGAACACCTCCTCTGAGAACACTTCCTCTGAGAACACTTCCTCTGAGAACACCTCCTCTGAGAACACTTCCTCTGAGAACACCTCCTCTGAGAACACCTCCTCT
>NW_025737461.1:0-515 GCF_021292245.1 Micropterus dolomieu
GACCGTGTCAGTGTAAGAGCAGCAGACCGTGTCAGTATAAGAGCAGCAGACCGTGTAAGAGCAGCAGAACGTGTCAGTATAAGAGCAGCAGACCGTGTAAGAGCAGCAGAACGTGTCAGTATAAGAGCAGCAGACCGTGTCAGTATAAGAGCAGCAGACCGTGTCAGTATAAGAGCAGCAGACGTGTCAGTATAAGAGCAGCAGACCGTGTCAGTATAAGAGCAGCAGACCGTGTCAGTATAAGAGCAGCAGACCGTGTAAGAGCAGCAGACGTGTCAGTATAAGAGCAGCAGACCGTGTCAGTATAAGAGCAGCAGACGTGTCAGTATAAGAGCAGCAGACGTGTCAGTATAAGAGCAGCAGACCGTGTCAGTATAAGAGCAGCAGACCGTGTCAGTATAAGAGCAGCAGAACGTTTCAGTATAAGAGCAGCAGAACGTTTCAGTGTAAGAGCAGCAGACCGTTTCAGTGTAAGAGCAGCAGACCGTTTCAGTGTAAGAGCAGCAGACCGTGTC
>NW_025737462.1:0-1060 GCF_021292245.1 Micropterus dolomieu
TACTGCATACATTACCACTGTGAACTACTGCAAGCAGTACCACTGTACACTGTGAAGTACTGCAAGCAGTACCACTGTACACTGTGAAGTACTGCATGCAGTACCACTGTACACTGTGAAGTACTGCATACAGTACCAATGTGAACTACTGCATGCAGTACCACTGTACACTGAACTACTGCAAGCAGTACCACTGTACACTGAACTACTGCAAGCAGTACCTCTGTACACTGTGAACTACTGCATACAGTACCACTGTGAACTACTACTGCAAGCAGTACCACTGTGAACTACTACTGCAAGCAGTACCACTGTAAACTACTGCAAGCAGTACCACTGTAAACTACTGCAAGCAGTACCACCGTACACTGTGAACTACTGCAAGCAGTACCACTGTAAACTACTGCAAGCAGTACCACCGTACACTGTGAACTACTGCAAGCAGTACCACTGTACACTGTAAACTACTGCATACAGTACCACCGTACATTGTGAAGTACTGCAAGCAGTACCACCGTACACTGTAAACTACTGCATACAGTACCTCTGTACTCTGTAAACTACCGCATACAGTACCACTGCGTACATAACCACTGCGTACAGTACCACTGCGTACATAACCACTGCGTACCTAACCACTGCGTACAGTACCACTGCATACAGTACCACTGCGTACAGTACCACTGCGTACATAACCACTGCGTACATAACCACTGCGTACAGTACCACTGCGTACATAACCACTGCGTACATAACCACTGCATACAGTACCACTGCATACAGTACCACTGTAAACTATTGCATACAGTACCACTGTGAAGTACTGCAAGCAGTACCACTGTACACTGTAAACTATTGCATACAGTACCACTGTACACTGTGAAGTACTGCAAGCAGTACCACTGTACACTGTAAACTATTGCATACAGTACCACTGTAAACTATTGCATACAGTACCACTGCGAACTACTGCAAGCAGTACCACTGTGAAGTACTGCAAGCAGTACCACTGTACACTGTAAACTACTGCATACAGTACCACTGCGTACAGTACCACTGC
>NW_025737463.1:0-689 GCF_021292245.1 Micropterus dolomieu
TCTACAACCCACACAAGTGGCTCAGGCAGTACAGCTCATCCAGGATGGCACATCAATGCGAGCTGCGGCAAGAAGGTTTGCTGTGTCTGTCAGCATAGTGTCCAGAGCATGGAGGCGCTACCAGGAGACAGGCCAGTACATCAGGAGACGTGGAGGAGGACGTAGGAGGGCAACAACCCAGCAGCAGGACCGCTACCTCCGCCTTTGTGCAAGGAGGAGCAGGAGCAGCACTGCCAGAGCCCTGCAAAATGACCTCCAGCAGGCCACAAATGTGCGTGTGTCTGCTCAAACGGTCAGAAACAGACTCCATGAGGGTGGTATGAGGGCCCGACGTCCACAGGTGGGGGTTGTGCTTACAGCCCAACACCGTGCAGGACGTTTGGCATTTGCCAGAGAACACTAAGATTGACAAATTCGCCACTGGCGCCCTGTGCTCTTCACAGATGAAAGCAGGTTCACACTGAGCACATGTGACAGACGTGACAGAGTCTGGAGACGCCGTGGAGAACGTTCTGCTGCCTGAAACATCCTCCAGCATGACCGGATGGTGTGGGGTGGCATTTCTTTGGCATTTCTTTCTCCATGTGCTCGCCAGAGGTAGCCTGACTGCCATTAGGTACCGAGATGAGATCCTTAGACCCCTTGTGAGACCATATGCTGGTGCGGTCGGCCCTGGGTTCCTCCTAATG
>NW_025737464.1:0-954 GCF_021292245.1 Micropterus dolomieu
AGAAGTACTCAGCTCATTTACTAAAGTACTACGACTACTACTACTACTACTACTACTACTGCTGAGCCAGAGGAGGGAGAAGTACTCAGCTCATTTACTAAAGTACTACGACTACTACTACTACTACTACTACTACTGCTGAGCCAGAGGAGGGAGAAGTACTCAGCTCATTTACTAAAATACTACGACTACTACTACTACTACTACTACTACTACTACTACTGCTGAGCCAGAAGAGGGAGAAGTACTCAGCTCATTTACTAAAGTACTACGACTACTACTACTACTACTACTACTACTACTACTACTACTACTACTGCTGAGCCAGAGGAGGCAGAAGTACTCAGCTCATTTACTAAAGTACTACGACTACTACTACTACTACTACGACTACTGCTGAGCCAGAGGAGGGAGAAGTACTCAGCTCATTTACTAAAGTACTACTACTACTACTACTACTACTACTACTACTACTACTACTGCTGAGCCAGAGGAGGGAGAAGTACTCAGCTCATTTACTAAAATACTACGACTACTACTACTACTGCTGAGCCAGAGGAGGGAGAAGTACTCAGCTCATTTACTAAAGTACTACGACTACTACTACTACTACTACGACTACTGCTGAGCCAGAGGAGGGAGAAGTACTCAGCTCATTTACTAAAGTACTACTACTACTACTACTACTACTACTGCTGAGCCAGAGGAGGGAGAAGTACTCAGCTCATTTACTAAAGTACTACGACTACTACTACTACTACTACGACTACTGCTGAGCCAGAGGAGGGAGAAGTACTCAGCTCATTTACTAAAGTACTACTACTACTACTACTACTACTACTGCTGAGCCAGAGGAGGGAGAAGTACTCAGCTCATTTACTAAAGTACTACGACTACTACTACTACTACTACTACTACTACTACTGCTGAGCCAGAGGAGGGAGAAGTACTCAG
>NW_025737465.1:0-878 GCF_021292245.1 Micropterus dolomieu
CCATGACACAGGAAGTTGTTGTAACTTCAGTGTACATGCTCACATCTGAACCAAACTTTACGTGCTTGATAACTCTCCCACCCCGCTATGGAGGACCGTTCCTGACACAATCAGAAATAAATACAGAAATAAATAAATGCTCAATAAATAAATAAGCATCCAATTAAATACACAAAAAAATAAAGTAAATAAATAAATGTAGGTATTAATTAAATTATACAAGGAGACATAAATGTATATATTGTAGTAGACCTAAATTTATTAGTTATGCATTTTAATAAATTTCTAAGAATTGATACCCAATTATGAATTTTTATTCATAAAATCAAAATTTCCTCGTTAAGGGCACCACCGGAGTTGTTATAATCCTAGAGTCTCCGGACCTCTAGGTAGTTTTGAATAATTATACAATTATTACTAGTGATCAGTTAGTTAATAATCGCTCAATTATCTTAAATCAGTCAGTCAGTCTCATATCTAAAGGGTCAATTCTCTTGGCAGGAACTATAAATAGGCAACACACACAGCTCTTGATTATATTACAGTGAATTTATTCTCTAACTAAGGTGATAAAAAGATAGTTGGATACCGGGAACATAAACATTTGCTGAACAATGAGCCTGGAGGTTCGATTGTGGGAAGCATTTGACTCATACGGCATAGAAGAGCTACTGAAAGTAAACTAATGCTATATTTTAGGAGTTAAATGGACATCAGATCACAGAACATGTGTTAAGTCTTACTGCTTGTCGACAGTCTGCTTTTGGCCTGTTGCACGGGTCCCACGCTAGCTGCCGATCCTGGCTTTTTGCTAGGGATTCTCCGGGGTTCTCCGTGTCTGATTGAAACGTCTCCTCCGTCTGGCAATTCGGCTGTTT
>NW_025737466.1:0-961 GCF_021292245.1 Micropterus dolomieu
TGTACACAGTGCTGTGTAAATGTTACATCGTGTTTTGAAGGCCCGTCTGGGGTGTGCAAAGGCAGCTTACGGCCATTCCGGCCTGGGACTGCCCGATCTCGCCTGATCTCGGAAGCCAGGCTTGGCAGGGCCTGCTTAGGACTTGGACGGGAGAGCGTCTGATCCTGGCTAGGGACTTCCAGGCGGACTGGATCCTTTTCCTGAATGTCCACCTAGGAATGAGCGTCTGTTTGTGAGTGAGGACCTCCGGCTGAAGGTGGCCTTGTCGCTGTACCCATACCCGGGAACGGGTGCCTATTCCTGTCTGTGGACTGCCAGCGTGAACGGTGTCCCGGTTCCTGGATGTTTACCCAGGAATCAGTGCCTGTAGATTCCAAGTGACTCTGGAGCACCTTGGACATTATGGGCAGAATACGTTTTTTGTCAATTAGCCGTAGAACATCTTTTGAAGGGCCGTTTGGGGGCGCCTGAGTGGCTTTTTTTTTTTTTATCTTTTATTATATTTAGTATATCAAAATTTACATGATTTCATTAAAAGGAGCAACAAGCCCCACACAAATACCAGACAATGTCAAAAGACAGACACAATACATTACAGTCACTCAATTTTCAAAAATAATTACACTCCAAAAAATTAACAGAATGACAACCAACAACGCTATACACACGTGGAAAAAAAGGTCTCCCATCCCAGAGACTTCCCAAGGGACGTGTCTTGGGCAACCTCACTCTACAAATCAAATACCCACACATCCTATACAAGCACACACTTTCCCCAACACCATCATTTGGGGACACAAGAAAAAACCTAGATTAGTAGACATGTAGACAGGGAGAGGGGTGGGACCCCCTCCCTGTCCACATGAAAAACAAAAAAACACAAGGTACACAACACAGAGAAAAACAGCACCATTCAAAAGTTAAACATCAGCTTTTCTTGAACCACCTTGCCAAGAGTGGA
>NW_025737467.1:0-485 GCF_021292245.1 Micropterus dolomieu
TATTTAAGAAGAAAGTCAAACAACAAGTTTTATCAATTTAACAATGAATGACATGAAATCCATCTTTTAACACTCATTTGACATGAAGGGAAGTGTTGTCCTGAAGGATGGAAGAGATTTGGATTCAGCTGTTACTTTAAATCCAATGAGGAGAAAACTTGGTATAAAAGCAGAAGTGACTGTCAAAGTAAAGGAGCAGATCTGGTGATCATAAACAACGAAGAGGAACAGGTGAGTGTGTTTGTTACTGAGTGTGTGATCTTAGATGTAGCTGCCAGTGATCTGTTACTTCTGTTTCTGACCTGCAGCCAGTCGGCTTCCTATGACGATGCATTTGGGCCATTGTAGGTGGAAATAAAAAACATTACGGAGCGAAGACAAAAAAACCTTGAATATTCTCTGAGACTAAGGTTATAAATTTGAAAGAGAAAACTTGAAAAACAATGTTTCAGTAGAGTTTTGCATTATAACCATCTAAAAACTGA
>NW_025737468.1:0-736 GCF_021292245.1 Micropterus dolomieu
CTCTCTGTCAACTCTTTGTTAAACTCTCTGTCAACTCTCTGTCAACCCTCTGTCAACCCTCTGACTGCTGTCTGTCAACTCTCTGTCAACTCTCTGTCGGCCCTCTGTCAACTCTCTGACTGCTGCCTGTCAACTCTCTGTCAACTCTCTATCAACCCTCTGACTGCTGTCTGTCAACCCTCTGTCAACTCTCTGTCAACTCTTTGTTAAACTCTCTGTCAACTCTCTGTCGGCCCTCTGTCAACCCTCTGACTGCTGTCTGTCAACCCTCTGTCAACTCTCTGTCAACTCTCTGTCGGCTCTCTGTCAACCCTCTGACTGCTGTCTGTCAACCCTCTGTCAACTCTCTGTCAACTCTCTGTCAACCTTCTCACTGCTGTCTGTCAACCCTCTGTTGGCTCTCTGACGGCCCTTTGTCAACCCTCTGTTGGCTCTCTGACGGCCCTTTGTCAACCCTCTGTTGGCTCTCTGTCAGCCTACTGACGGCCCTTTGTCAACCCTCTGTTGGCTCTCTGTCAAACCACTGTCGCCCCTCTGACGGCTCTCTGTCGGCCCTCTGACTGCTGTCTGTCAACCCTCTGACTGCTGTTTGTCAACCCTCTGACTGCTGTTTGTCAACCCTCTGTCAACCCTCTGTCAACTCTTTGTCAACTCTCTGTCAACCCTCTGTCGGCCCTCTGTCAACCCTCTGACTGCTGTCTGTCAAACCTCTGTCAACTCTCTGTCAACTCTTTGT
>NW_025737469.1:0-924 GCF_021292245.1 Micropterus dolomieu
CTGTCTGACTGCTGCCTGTCAACTCTCTGTCAACTCTCTGTCAACCCTCTGACTGCTGTCTGTCAACCCTCTGTCAACTCTCTGTCAACTCTTTGTTAAACTCTCTGTCAACTCTCTGTCAACCCTCTGTCAACCCTCTGACTGCTGTCTGTCAACTCTCTGTCAACTCTCTGTCAACTCTTTGTTAAACTCTGTCAACTCTCTGTCAACTCTTTGTTAAACTCTCTGTCAACTCTCTGTCGGCCCTCTGTCAACCCTCTGACTGCTGTCTGTCAACCCTCTGTCAACTCTCTGTCAACTCTCTGTCGGCTCTCTGACTGCTGCCTGTCAACTCTCTGTCAACTCTCTGTCAACCCTCTGACTGCTGTCTGTCAACCCTCTGTCAACTCTCTGTCAACTCTTTGTTAAACTCTCTGTCAACTCTCTGTCAACTCTCTGTCAACCTTCTGACTGCTGTCTGTCAACCCTCTGTTGGCTCTCTGACGGCCCTTTGTCAACCCTCTGTTGGCTCTCTGACGGCCCTTTGTCAACCCTCTGTTGGCTCTCTGTCAGCCTACTGACGGCCCTTTGTCAACCCTCTGTTGGCTCTCTGTCAAACCACTGTCGCCCCTCTGACGGCTCTCTGTCGGCCCTCTGACTGCTGTCTGTCAACCCTCTGACTGCTGTTTGTCAACCCTCTGACTGCTGTTTGTCAACCCTCTGACTGCTGTTTGTCAACCCTCTGACTGCTGTTTGTCAACCCTCTGTCAACCCTCTGTCAACTCTTTGTCAACTCTCTGTCAACCCTCTGTCGGCCCTCTGTCAACCCTCTGACTGCTGTCTGTCAAACCTCTGTCAACCCTCTGTCAACTCTTTGTCAACCCTCTGACTGCTGTCTGTCAACCCTCTGTCAACTCTCTGTCAACTCTCTGTCGGCCCTCTGTC
>NW_025737470.1:0-1918 GCF_021292245.1 Micropterus dolomieu
GTTTCACCTACGTGCACGAATTTTCTGTGGTACGTGTATCTTGTCCAGACGCACAAAAAAGTCTCTTGGAGCCATAGCCTAAACCCAACAGGAAGTCGGCCATTTTGAATTTTACGTCAAATTTTGGATGATTTACACACTTCGTACTTTAACAAACTCCTCCTAGGGATTTAGTCCGACCGACCTCAAATTTCTGCTGTGCCTTCTAAAGGCATTGAAGATGAAAAGTTGTGCTATTTGCAAGTTTTCGTCAATGGGCGTGTCCGTGGCGTGGCGTCAAAGATCAACTCTTCGCCATGACACGGAAGTTGTCGTATCTTCAGTGTACATGCTCACATCTGCACCAAACTGTACATGTAGGATGAGAGTCCCGCCCTGAACACATGTACATGCTGACATTCACCCACAGTCATTGCGCCACCTGCTGGCAACAGGAAGTGACTTTTAACTTCAGTGTACATGCTCACATCTTAACCAAACTTTACGTGCTTGATAACTCTCCCACCCCACTATGGAGGACCGATCCTGACACAATCAGAAATAAATACAGAAATAAATAAATGCTCAATAAATAAATAAGCATCCAATTAAATACACAAAAAAATAAAGTAAATAAATAAATGTAGGTATTAATTAAATTATACAAGGAGACATAAATGTATATATTTTAATTAGTGCCTTTACTTATTCACCTTTGTTATAATTACCTTATTTATTTATTCTCCGTTATAATCTTCAACTTTATTTATTACTAATTTTTTTTATGTATTTATTTATGTGTGTGTTTTAATATTTTTGTCTGTTTTATTCTTCCTTTGTATTTATTTACCTTATTTATTTTCTTTCTCTTTTATTTCTGCCTGTCCTTTTTAAATTTCTGTATGCATTTCTGCCTCATTATGCAAATGAGGAGGGGCTGTGTCTCAAGGGGTCATCTTCTCTACTATTGGTGGACCAGTCAGACAGGAGAGCTCTAGGCCTACTCTGCCAGCAGACATCAACGATCTTGCCCCTCACACAGTCAGATGGCTTCCTTCAGTGCGCTGAGGTGTTTAACAACTCTGAAGACAATACTACCAGCCATGTCTTCCTTCTCTTTTCACGTAGACGCTCCGGCAGACAGTGCTTTCAGTTTGCTGCATGCATGGACACAGAACTGCGGTATAGGGAGAAGCACACGGTCAGCTGGCTGCCGCTAAATCTGGAGTGCACTCGTATTCAATTCTGTATGGTAAATTCAGTTTTAACGGAGCAGAGCGAGCTGACAGGCAGAGTTAGAGACTTTTTCTGTCAGTTTCTCTCTTTACAAAGACACATGTTGCAGTCAGAGTCTTCTCTGAAGAGGGCAATGAAGTCTCAGTAGTACCCGATGCGAGCACCACATACAACACAATTTATCAAATTACACAACGGATATACAGTATGAAAATAAGATTGATTGGATTATACTCACAGGAAGTATAAAACCTGTTACATGCGTAACACAGTAATGTCAGGAAAATTACTTTACTTAGATTTAAGTACTGCAGTTGTACATTTGAAATACCTTCCTACCTTTCTGATAGGAAGCCTTCTTGAGGTGGTATAAAACATTTCTTCTTATATTCTGATTTGAGTTGTGGACAACTATGACCACATGAATTAAAAAAATAAACATTTCACTGCCCAAGTCAGATATAACACAAGTCTTGTTCATTAGACTACATGCTGTACAGTATTTGTGGACAGATTTTGTCCCAGGATTTATTATGCATTTCTTCTTCTTCGTTGCATGATTTAGAATAATAAGGTGAGAAATGGGTCTATTCTGAGTTCATCCTGCACTGCAGCAGCTAATAAAGTCCATTTAATCCCCAAAACGCTTTTCTTTTAGGCAGGCTGGAGCAGAAAACAACTCACCTTTCTCAAGTTGTACAGT
>NW_025737471.1:0-595 GCF_021292245.1 Micropterus dolomieu
AAATTGGCAACTGTAGATCCTGAAGAGATGTGCAAGCGGCTTGTAGCGGGGAGGCTTAAGATTGAATTTGCGTATTATAGGTTGACAAATAATTTATTTGGGTTTTGTGAGATATGGTGTGTTGATGAAGTGTTATGTAAGTTGCATGAGGATCAGTTTGTTTTGAAGTTTTAAAAAAGGAGTTTTATTATAAGAGTACAAATGGTTTTATGGTGATGGTTACTTTGTTCATAATTTTGAAGTAAAAATGTATAAATAAAGGTATTGTTAAACCTCCCTCTCTCTCTCTCTCCCTCTCCCCCCCCCTCTCTCTCCCTCTCTCTCCCTCTCTCTCTCTCTCCCTCTCTCTCCCTCTCTCTCTCTCTCTCTCTCTGAGTGGATGAGTGAGTGTTTTCTAAACTTTTTCTTGTTTCATGTCGGTTTAATGTGTTACTGTGTGTAGTTCTAAGGTTAGTTGTTGTTGTCAGGTGTGTGTGTTTGTTTGTTGTCTCCAGGCAGGACTTAAGATCTGTCCGGGTTTCCGCTGCTCCGTAGAGGAGTGTGCGTTAGCGGTGGCGGAGGTTGTCGGGGCCGGCAGTGTCAGATCTGCGGCCAG
>NW_025737472.1:0-497 GCF_021292245.1 Micropterus dolomieu
GTGTTTGTAATAGACAGACGTGTTCCTAACAGACAGACTTGTTCCTAACAGACAGACGTGTTCCACACAGACGTGTTCCACACAGACATGTTCCACACAGACGTGTTCGTAACAGACAGACGTGTTCCTAACAGACATACGTGTTTGTAACAGACAGACGTGTTTGTAACAGACAGACTTGTTCCACACAGACGTGTTCCAAACAGACAAACATGTTCGTAACAGACAGACATGTTCCAAACAGACAGACATGTTCCAAACAGACAGACATGTTCGTAACAGACAGACGTGTTCGTAACAGACAGACATGTTCGTAACAGACAGAAGTGTTCGTAACAGACAGATGTGTTCGTAACAGACAGACGTGTTCCTAACAGACAGACATGTTCGTAACAGACAGACATGTTCCAAACAGATAGACATGTTCGTAACAGACAGACGTGTTTGTAACAGACAGACGTGTTCCTAAAAGAAAGACATGTTCCAAACAGACAGAC
>NW_025737473.1:0-964 GCF_021292245.1 Micropterus dolomieu
GTCCTATTTAGGCTCCTAGCGGTAACGTGCTATAGTACATCCGCCCGTTCAGTCCGAACCTACCATCGAAGAGCCCCAACACTCAGTTGAAATCCTGCGATATAAGCTCGCGGTAGCCACGTGATGACTATTTATTAGCCAACTTGCCCATGTCAGCCCTGACCTAGTGAGTGAAGCACCCCAGCACTCAGCTGTGATTCTGCACTTCTCCAAGCTAGCGGTATCCGCAATGGCTCTTCATCAGCTCATTACGCCTATGCAGTCCTGTTCTGATTGGATCGAAGCTCCCCGACACTAAGTCGAAGCGCTGCGATTTTTTTTTAAAAAACAGCGGTATTCACGATAATGGCTTTAAATTCTTATCTCTTCCTCAGCTCAACACGCCTATGCAGTCCTGTTCTGATTGGATCGAAGCTCCCCGACACTAAGTCGAAGCGTTGCGATTCTTAAAAAACAGCGGTATTCACGATGATGGCTGGCAAACACTTATTTTACTTGCCCTTAAAAGCAAACAATTAAACACAAAAAGCGCATCTACTCTACTAGCTTTACACACTTTGACATAGACATATTCCGCACCATGGTTCACACACACACACATGCAAATTTAGCTGCTATTGCATTTTGCCTGCATTTAGTTTTGCACCGACTCTTACCCTCCAGCGTCTACTTTCTTTCCTTATTTAGTTTCAATTTCCCATTAAAATCCAAATTTCATATTTTAGTAAAATATTTTATACTTAATTTACTGCTCTTTGCACTCAAAATTTATTCTAGGTTCAAGATTGAGGAGACTTTAAGATTCACACCTGGGCGGAAAATCCCGTATTCAGACACAGTTAAATGCAGAATTTTGGTTAAACAGGTATTCTGCTTACCTTTTCTATGTGGCCACGTGTCTCAGATACAGGCTGTCCGTCCCGGTCAGAAACTCTCGGCCTCTGGACTCAATCTCCTGGCTGGC
>NW_025737474.1:0-1137 GCF_021292245.1 Micropterus dolomieu
TGAGGAACTAAAAGCACAATCAGCTTGATGTTGAGGAGAAGGGCTGTGCAGCAGAGAGGCTGTTTAGTTTCTTCATTCTACTGCAGTGGAAGAACATTGCTCATCTGCTGTCTGTCTGGCTTTAACAACTCCAAAGACATGTTGCTTTACCTCTTTTTACTTTGCTCTCACTTCATAGGTGAGTGTTGGAACACAGATGAAAGGCTCATTAACCTGCTGGATTAACCAGATATTTGGTCTACATTTCAGAACTAGAGGTTTCTCTGTGGAAGGGAACAACTTCCATGATAGAAACAGACATTTGGTTTATTGAATGAATCCAGAAAGTCAAGAACCTCCGTTGAGTCTCTTGATGTTAGAATCTCTTGCAGACTAACTGACATGAATGACTCATTTTGCAGCCCTGGGTTCCATGAACAGCATAACGCCAGAAAGTCCTGAAGAACATGTTGCAGAGGGAGGAAACATCAACCTGACCTGTAAATATGAGGGTTTCATCACCAATATCCAGTGGTACCGACAATACCAGAGATCCAGACCAGAGTTCCTGCTCTACATCACAGAGAGTGGATCGATTCATTCACCTGGTTCTGTTTTCTCAGCTCACATTAACAAAGAGAAACGTGTGAATCTGCAGATCTCCTCTGCTGCAGTGACAGACTCTGCTGTGTACTACTGTGCTCTGCGGCCCACAGTGACAGGAAACACCAAAACTCTGTACAAAAACCTTTGGAGCAAAGACAACAGAATACTCCACAACGTCCACTAGAGGGAGTCACACACTGTTAAACTTCAGTGGTTTATGATCTGAATTTGTGGTGCTGGTGATTAAACAAAACAAAACAATGCAGCAGCAGCATGTGGAAGATACTACAAGTTCTGAAATGTTATTTTAAATCAATTCCGACAAAGGATGATAATGATGTTGGATGGTGTTTATATAAAGAAAGACTATCAGCAGCCTAATAGCTGAGAGTTCTCAACCAAGGAAGTCCTTTCTCTTCACTGCTGTTTGATCCTTAAGGAGTAAATAATTAAAATGTCCATTCTGTAAAAACACATGATGTCAAGGCTCTGACTCAGCATCTGTCAGGGTCGTTGCACAAATTCTGTAAGCAGTCCCTGTGCCCCACCCCC
>NW_025737475.1:0-329 GCF_021292245.1 Micropterus dolomieu
TAGAAGCTAACTCTGAGCTAATGTGACCTAGAAGCTAACTCTCAGCTAATGTGACCTAGAAGCTAACTCTGAGCTAATGTGACCTAGAAGCTAACTCTCAGCTAATGTGACCTAGAAGCTAACTCTGAGCTAATGTGACCTAGAAGCTAACTCTGAGCTAACTTGGCCTGGAGGCTAAATCTGAGCTAACATGACCTAGAAGCTAACTCTGAGCTAATGTGACCTAGAAGCTAACTCTCAGCCTTCGTGACCTACACGCTAACTCTGAACTAAAGTGACCTAGAAGCTAACTCTGAGCTAATGTGACCTAGAAGCTAACTCTGAGCTAA
>NW_025737476.1:0-674 GCF_021292245.1 Micropterus dolomieu
ATAAGTATTTGACCCCTTGCTGATTTTGCAGGTTTGCCCACTTACAAAGAATGCAACGATCTATAATTTTAATCATATGTACATTCTAACAGTGAAAGACAGAATCCCAAAGAAAATTCCAGAAAATCACATCATATGAATTTATAAAAATTGATGACCATCTGATGAGGAAAAACAAGTATTTGACCCCCTGGACAAACAGCATGTTAATATTTTGTAGAAAAGCCATTATTGGCCAGCACAGATGTCAAACGGTTTTTATAGTTGGTGACAAGGTTTGTGCACATTTCGGCAGGGATGTTGGCCCACTCCTCCCTGCAGACAGCCTCCAAATCATTCAGGTTCCGAGGTCCACTATTACTACTGGCGACTACTACTATTACTTACTACTACTATTACTTACTGCCACTATTACTACTGGCGACTACTACTATTACTTACTACTACTATTACTTACTGCCACTATTACTACTGGCGACTACTATTTACTACTAACTACTACTATTACTACCACTATTACTACTGGCGACTACTATTTACTACTACTATTACTTACTACTAACTACTGACGACTACTACTGGCAACTACTACTACTACTTACTACTAACTACTACTATTACTACTAACTACTACTATTACTACCACTATTACTACTGGCGACTACTACTATTAC
>NW_025737477.1:0-316 GCF_021292245.1 Micropterus dolomieu
CTAGCTAGTCTGAAGCAGATTTTGTGAAAATTGTATTACAAAACATACATCAATACAGTCCATCACAGTAAGAATGTCCTTTTTCTAGCACAGAGCACAAACAACACCAGTTTATTCCACAAGAGTCAGGTTATGGATGAAAAAGTATGATCAAGCGGAGGGCATGCAAAATGACACAGAGAGGAGGAGCAGCACAGTCAGAGACTTTCTCACCAAACGCTGATGCACGTGAAAATCTTGGACTTTCCCAGATCCAGGTGCAGTAGGAAAGAGAGCCAAGAGATGATGTGATTCCAAGAAACAGAACTATAAAAGG
>NW_025737478.1:0-808 GCF_021292245.1 Micropterus dolomieu
AGCATGTACACTGAAGTTACGACAACTTCCGTGTCATGGCGAAGAGCTGATCTTTGACGCCACGCCACGGACACGCCCATTGACGAAAACTTGCAAATAGCACAACTTTTCATCTTCAATGCTTTAGAAGGCACAGCACAAATTTGAGGTCGGTCGGACTAAATCCCTAGGAGGAGTTCGTTAAAGTACGAAGTGTGTAAATCATCCAAAATTTGACGTAAAATTCAAAATGGCCGACTTCCTGTTGGGTTTAGGCTATGGCTCCAAGAGGCTTTTTTGTGCGTCTGGACAAGATACACGTACCACAGAAAATTTGTGCACGTAGGTGAAACGTGCGGCGGGGGCTGCTTCGTTAAAGGTCACTTTCTGTTGCCAGCAGATGGCGCTATGACTGTGGGTGCATGTCGGCATGTACATGTGTTCAGGGCGGGACTCTCATCCTACATGTACAGTTTGGTCCAGATGTACACTGAAGTTACAACAACTTCCTGTTTCATTGCGAATCATCGACGCCACGGACACGCCCATTGACGAAAACTCGCAAATAGCACAATTTTTCATCGTCAATGCCTTTAGAAGGCACAGCAGAAATTTGACGTCGATCCGACTAAATCCCTAGGAGGAGTTCGTTAAAGTACGAAGTGTGTAAATCATCCAAAATTTGACGTAAAATTCAAAATGGCCGACTTCCTGTTGATTTTAGGGCATCGCTCCAAGAGGCTTTTTTGTGCGTCTGGACAAGATACACGTACCACAGAAAATTCGTGCACGTAGGTAAAACGTGCGGCGGGGGCTGCTTCGTTAAAGG
>NW_025737480.1:0-397 GCF_021292245.1 Micropterus dolomieu
GCTCCGTTACCTCCTCACTACCTAACAAGGAGGCTCCTTTACCTCCTCACTACCTAACAAGGTGGCTCCTTTACCTCCTCACTACCTAACAAGGACGCTCCTCACTACCTAACAAGGAGGCTCCTTTACCTCCTCACTGCCTAAAAAGGAGGCTCCGTTACCTCCTCACTACCTAACAAGGAGGCTCCTTTACCTCCTCATTACCTAACAAGGACACTCCTCACTACCTAACAAGGAGGCCCCTTTACCTCCTCATTACCTAACAAGGACGCTCCTCACTACCTAACAAGGAAGCTCCTTTACCTGCTCACTGCCTAACAAGGAGGCTCCTTTACCTCCTCATTACCTAACAAGGACGCTCCTCACTACCTAACAAGGAAGCTCCTTTACCTCCTCA
>NW_025737481.1:0-408 GCF_021292245.1 Micropterus dolomieu
ATTCATAGCGGCAAGTGCTATGTAGCTCCACATAGGGGACACAGGAAGTGACATATAGCACCTTCATGCGGCGTCGGAACCGCGTAGGAAATTCACAGCCGCACCGGCAGAGCTCCAGAATGTGCAACTCGGCCGGCTCACGCGCGGACACGCTACAAGTGCGAGGGCCCGCCCAACGCTGCTTGCAGCTTTAATTAGGGCCCGAGCACGACCGTGTGAGGTCCCTATTGAATTTGCTCGGATTATTTTTTTTATTTTTTTATTAGGGCCCGAGCAAGACCGTGCGAGGTCCCTATTGAATCTGCTCGGATTATATATATTTAGGGCCCGAGCACGACCGTGCGAGGTCCCTATTGAATCTGCTCGGATTATTAGGGCCCGAGCACGACCGTGTGAGGTCCCTATTGA
>NW_025737482.1:0-363 GCF_021292245.1 Micropterus dolomieu
AACGAAGGGTTTTAATATAACCAAAAGCGAGCACACTTACAGGTGAGTGGCTGAATAACAGAAATCCAAAATTCAAAAGTACAGGGAGACAAGACAAGGAAGGCTGGTTACAGGCAGGCAGAGAGTTCACGCACAACAGACTGGGGGGTAACATGAACAATGACCAGGCAAAGACAAGACAGAAACACCAGGTATATATACACAGGGACTAACGAGCAGGGCGGGAGCAACACAGGTGAAAGACATGAGGCTAACGAGGCACAGGTAGGGAGAGGGAGAGAGAGAGAGAGAGAGAGAGAGAGAGAGAGAGAGAGAGAGAGAGAGAGAGAGAGAGAGAGAGAGAGAGAGAGAGAGAGAGAGCGC
>NW_025737483.1:0-473 GCF_021292245.1 Micropterus dolomieu
ACGGCTGCACCAACTACCACGACTACAGCTGCACCAACAACCACAACTACAGCTGCACCAACTACCACAACTACGGCTGCACCAACTACCACGACTACGGCTGCACCAACTACCACGACTACGGCTGCACCAACTACCACGACTACAGCTGAACCCACAACCACAACTACAGCTGCACCAACTACCACGACTACAGCTGCACCAACTACCACGACTACAGCTGAACCCACAACCACAACTACAGCTGCACCAACTACCACGACTACGGCTGAACCCACAACCACAACCACAGCTGCACCAACTACCACAACTACAGCTGCACCAACTACCACAACTACAGCTGCACCAACTACCACAACTACAGCTGAACCCACAACCACAACTACAGCTGCACCAACTACCACGACTACGGCTGCACCAACTACCACGACTACGGCTGCACCAACTACCACAACTACAGCTGCACCAACTAC
>NW_025737484.1:0-348 GCF_021292245.1 Micropterus dolomieu
CTAGGACAGCTCCCTGTGTTACACTGTGACCAGTTCTGGTGTTAAACCGGGACCAGTTCTAGTGTTAAACTGGGACCAGTTCTAGTGTTAAACTGGGACCAGTTCTAGTGTTAAACTGGGATCAGTTCCACTTTTAAATTGGGACCAGTCCCGCTGTAAAACCAGGAAAGCTCTCTGTGTTACACTGTGACCAGTTTTAGTGTTAAACCGGGACCAGTTCCACTTTTAAACTGGAACCAGTCCCGTTGTAAAACCAGGACCAGGTCTACTGTTAAACTAGGACAGCTCCCTGTGTTACACTGTGACCAGTTCTGGTGTTAAACCGGGACCAGTTCTAGTGTTAAACCA
>NW_025737485.1:0-326 GCF_021292245.1 Micropterus dolomieu
AAAAATTGGAAGGGTTACATCCCAAGAGCATTAAAGATATAATTAAAAATTGGAAGGGTTACATCCCAAGAGCATTAAAGATAAAATTAAAAATTCTGGAGGGTTACATCCCAAGAGCATTAAAGATGAAATTAAAAATTGGAAGGGTTACATCCCAAGAGCATTAAAGATGAAATAAAAAATTGGAAGGGTTACATCCCAAGAGCATTAAAGATATAATTAAAAATTGGAAGGGTTACATCCCAAGAGCATTAAAGATAAAATTAAAAATTGGAAGGGTTACATCCCAAGAGCATTAAAGATAAAATTAAAAATTCTGGAGGGTT
>NW_025737486.1:0-651 GCF_021292245.1 Micropterus dolomieu
CCTCTGCCCGAGGATCTCAAGGTACGTGCTGGTGTGTATGGGACTAAAAGTTCAGAAATATAACAAGGCGAGAGGCCATGAAGAGCTTTAAAAGTGATCAATAGAATTTTAAAGTCAATTCTAAAACATACTGGGTGCCAGTGTAATGAAGCTAAAATAGGAGTAATGTGGTCATATTTCTTTGTTCTGGTTAAAAGCCTGGCAGCTGAGTTCTTGACAGTCTGGAGTCGATCAATAGATTTTTGGGTTAAACAAGTGAAAAGGCTGTTGCAATAATCCAGGCGTGATGAGACGAAGGCATGTAAAATGGTCTCGGTGTCCTTAAAAGTTAACATAGATCAAATTTTTCATGATTGAACAAGCTTTGTGTGCTGCTTGAAATTTAAATTACTATCAAACCAAACACCAAGGTTCTTTGCCACAGGCTTAATGTGATTTACTAGGGAACCAGCAGATGGCAGTATTTGATTTGCCATCTGCTGTGACCCAATGACTAGGATTTCTGTTTTGTCTGTTTTGTTCAGCTGGAGGAAATTATTTTTTTTTATTTTTTAAACTTCCTTTTAAGAGGCAGAAACCTCGAGCAGAACCATGGCTCAGGGTGGGCGGCCATCTGCCTCGACCGGTTGGGGGTGAAGGAGAGAGAGAGAG
>NW_025737487.1:0-312 GCF_021292245.1 Micropterus dolomieu
CAAAAGATCTCCTTTCACCGAAGCGCCCTCTGCCGTTTTTCGAAGGCAAAGCGAAAAAGGCTTACAGCACCGGGAGATCCCAGGCGGTCACCCATCCACGTACCAACCAGGCCCTGCTCTGCTTAGCTTTCGAGATCGGACGAGATCGGGTGCTCCCAGAGCGGGTGGCCGTAAGCCACTCAGGCGCCCCCAAACGGCCCTTCAAAAGATGTTCTACGGCTAATTGCCAAAAAACGTATTCTGCCCATAATGTCCAAGGTGCTCCAGAGTCACTTGGAATCCACAGGCACTGATTCCTGGGTAAACATCCAG
>NW_025737488.1:0-326 GCF_021292245.1 Micropterus dolomieu
CAACCCGGACCCACACACAGGACACACAGGGAGGCAGCCAAGCACCGAGCGCCACCACATCCGCACAGCGCGCGAGTCAAAATCACCACCCGCGCACCAATACCAACAACCTCGCGACACCTAAGCAGAGTGGCTACCCACCCCGCAGCAGCGGCACGCCGAATACAGGGCAAACACCGGTCCCCCCGTCAAGCCCGCGCCCTAGGTAATCCGAGCGCCGCACCACCGCCCCCCCCGCCAACACCATGCCATCAACCAACATTTAAAATTAGAAAAAGTCCCCCACGCCCGCACCGCAATGCATCTAAGAATCAACCCACCCCCAG
>NW_025737489.1:0-352 GCF_021292245.1 Micropterus dolomieu
CATTGAAGATGAAAAGTTGTGCTATTTGCAAGTTTTCGTCAATGGGCGTGACCGTGGCGTGGCGTCAAAGATCAAGTCTTCGCCATGACACGGAAGTTTTCGTAGCTTCAGTGTACATGCTCACATCTGCACCAAACTGTACATGTAGGATGAGAGTCCCGCCCTGAACACATGTACATGCTGACATTCACCCACAGTCATAGCGCCACCTGCTGGCAACAGGAAGTGATTTTTAACGAAGCAGCCCCCGCCGCACGTTTCACCTACGTCGGGATTTAGTCCGACCGACTTCAAATTTGTGCTGTGCTTTCTAAAGGCATTGAAGATGAAAAGTTGTGCTATTTGCGAGTTT
>NW_025737490.1:0-410 GCF_021292245.1 Micropterus dolomieu
CAAATTCTGACTCTACCATCTGAATGTCTCAACAGAAATCGAGACTCATCAGACCAGGCAACATTTTTCCAGTCTTCAACTGTCCAATTTTGTTGAGCTCTTGCAAATTGTAGCCTCTTTTTCCCTTTTTGTAGTGGAGATGAGTGGTACCCGGTGGGGTCTTCTGCTGTTGTAGCCCACCCGACTCAAGGTTGTGCGTGTTGTGGCTTCACAAATGCTTTGCTGCATACCTCGGTTGTAACGAGTGGTTATTTCAGTCAAAGTTGCTCTTCTATCAGCTTGAATCAGTCGGCCCATTCTCCTCTGACCTCTAGCATCAACAGGCATTTTCGCCCACAGGACTGCCGCATACTGGATGTTTTTCCCTTTTCACACCATTCTTTGTAAACCCTAGAAATGGTTGTGCGTGA
>NW_025737491.1:0-778 GCF_021292245.1 Micropterus dolomieu
GTCATTTTCAACTGCCCCAACAAGGAGCACTTACTGAACTCAACAGTCAAGTCAGTCAATGCTCAAGTTAGGGTAATATTACTGACTGCTAAACGTGTTCAAAAGAGGATTCTTCACCCAGTAACAAATGATCTAGAATCATTGTTCTAATATATTCCTTATAGGGATCCTTAGACTTCAGAGGTCAGCAACACTACCCCAACAAAAAGCACTTACTGAATTCATAACTCAAGTCAGTGCTTGTGTTTGGGTGATGTTGGTGACAAAGTTATGGTGTAGCTGGTTATGTTAAAATTATGTGAAACTGACTGTGATATGTCTGTTGAAGTACTCACAACCAAGACAACCCCTAAGAGAAGCACTTATGAACACAATAATCACCAGTGGCTCTATTTGAGGTGATCTGGGGCTGATTCTCACAAAATATGGCACCAAAAAATCCAGTTGCTTTTGTCATTGTCAACTTCCCCAACAAGTAGCACTTACTGAATTCAACAGTCAAGTCAATGCTCAAGTTAGGGTAATATTACTGACTGCTAAACGTGTTCAAAAGAGGATTCTTCACCCAGTAACAAATGATCTAGAATCATTGTTCTAATATGTTCCTTATAACTATAAAGTAATTTCAAAGCCTTAAAAAACACAGTTGCTTAAGTTAAAGTGTATCACTCAATGAAATCTGTCTCTGAATTGTAGAAGTAATTTCTTCAAACAGCTCTGTGGAGTGGATTCAATCGAGGAACATGTCAGAACCAAGACAACCCCAAAGAGAAGCACT
>NW_025737492.1:0-694 GCF_021292245.1 Micropterus dolomieu
GTTCCCGGGTATGGGTACAGCGACAAGGCCACCTTCAGCCGGAGGTCCTCACTCACAAACAGACGCTCATTCCTGGGTGGACATTCAGGAAAAGGATCCAGTCCGCCTGGAAGTCCCTAGCCAGGATCAGACGCTCTCCCGTCCAAGTCCTAAGCAGGCCCTGCCAAGCCTGGCTTCCGAGATCAGGCGACATCAGGCAGTCGCAGGCCGGAATGGCCGTAAGCTGCCTTAGCACACCCCAGAAGGGCCTTCAAAACACGATGTAACATTTACACAGCACTGTGTACAGGATAGGGAGGAAAAGAAGCAGCAGCAGCAGCAGCAGCAGCAGCAGCGCCCCCTGCTGTTTCCTAAAGAGACGTTCAAAAGATCTCCTTTCACCGAAGCGCCCTCTGCCGTTTTTCGAAGGCGACGCGAAAAAGGCTTACAGCACCGGGTATTCCCAGGCGGTTACCCATCCAAGTACTAACCAGGCCCTGCTCTGCTTAGCTTCCGAGATCAGACAAGATCAGGCGCTCCACGAGCGGTTTGGCCGTAAGCCACTCAGGCGCCCCCAAACGGCCCTTCAAAAGATGTTCTACGGCTAATTGCCAAAAAACGTATTCTGCCCATAATGTCCAAGGTGCTCCAGAGTCACTTGGAATCCACAGGCACTGATTCCTGGGTAAACATCCAGGAACCGGGACACCGTTCA
>NW_025737493.1:0-777 GCF_021292245.1 Micropterus dolomieu
AAAAACGCTTTTCTTTTAGGCAGGCTGGAGCAGAAAACAACTCACCTTTCTCAAGTTGTACAGTAATGTCACATGTGTATGAAGGTGGATCAAACAAGCTAATCTTAAATGTCAAAGTAGAGAGGAGCCTAGTAGGCCTATTATTAAAAGTATCCACTGTTCTCCCATGCTCTAACACACAGTAACGATGAAATGTGTGCTGTTCTCACATTCTTCCTCTGTATGTACACATAAACAACAAGGCAGGGAAATATGAAAGGAATTTATTTTATTGTTTGTGTACATTATTGTTCAGTGTACATGGTCACATCTGAAACAAACTGTACGTGCTTGATAACTCTCCCACCCCGCAGACATCTACACGTCAATACCGATTTATATTCATAGCGGCAAGTGCTATGTAGCTCCACATAGGGGACACAGGAAGTGACATATAGCACCTTCATGCGGCGTCGGAACCGCGTAGGAAATTCACAGCCGCGCCGGCAGAGCTCCAGAATGTGCAACTCGGCCGGCTCACGCGCGGACGCGCTTAGAAGTGCGAGGGCCCGCCCAACGCTGCTTGCAGCTTTAATATTTTTTTTTTTTTTTTTTTTTTTTCTTTCTGCAAAGTAGGCCCAAATGACATGGCCTAAACATACTCGAAAACTCACCAAAATTTGCAAACATGTCAGAACCGGTGAAAAATTTCGTATTCTACAAGTTTCGCACATGGGCGTGGCAAAATGACTCGCTAGCGCCACCTAGAAAATTGGAAATGATTAGCCCCTCGTTCAC
>NW_025737494.1:0-312 GCF_021292245.1 Micropterus dolomieu
TCAGAGAACACAGTGGACCAACACCAGCAGATGACATGGCACCCCAAACCATCACTGACTGTGGAAACTTTACACTGGACTTCAAGCAACGTGGATTCTGTGCCTCTCCTCTCTTCCTCCAGACTCTGTGACCTTGATTTACAAAGGAAATGCAAAATTTACTTTCATCAGAGAACATAACTTTGGACCACTCAGCAGCAGTCCAGTCCTTTTGGTCTTTAGCCCAGGTGAGACGCTTCTGACGCTGTGTCTTGTTCAAGAGTGGCTTGACACAAGGAATGCGACAGCTGAAACCCATGTCTTGCATACGTC
>NW_025737495.1:0-507 GCF_021292245.1 Micropterus dolomieu
AGACACACACTGCAGCACTGCGTGAGTGCACAACTACAGACACACAACTACAGACACACACTGCAGCACTGCGTGAGTACACAACTACAGACACACAAATACAGACACACAACTACAGACACACAACTACAGACACACACTGCAGCACTGCGTGAGTACACAACTACAGACACACAACTACAGACACACAACTACAGACACACACTGCAGCACTGCGTGAGTACACAACTACAGACACACAACTACAGACACACAACTACAGACACACATTGCAGCACTGCGTGAGTACACAACTACAGACACACAACTACAGACACACACTGCAGCACTGCGTGAGTACACAACTACAGACACACAACTACAGACACACACTGCAGCACTGCGTGAGTACACAACTACAGACACACAAATACAGACACACAACTACAGACACACACTACAGACACACACTGCAGCACTGCGTGAGTACACAACTACAGACACACAACTACAGACACACAACTACAG
>NW_025737496.1:0-302 GCF_021292245.1 Micropterus dolomieu
TTAGGGACTCTAACCCTAAGGGGGGACTCTAACCCCTCAACACATAGACAAACAATACTTAGGGACTCTAACCCTAAGGGGGGACTCTAACCACTCAAAACAAACAATACTTAGGGACTCTAACCCTAAGGGGGGACTTTAACCCCTCAACACATACACAAACAATACTTAGGGACTCTAACCCTAAGGGGGACTCTAACCACTCAAAACAAACAATACTTAGGGACTCTAACCCTAAGGGGGGACTCTAACCCCTCAACACATAGACAAACAATACTTAGGGACTCTAACCCTAAGGGGGG
>NW_025737497.1:0-315 GCF_021292245.1 Micropterus dolomieu
ACAAGTCTCTGAGCTAGAGTCCAAGTCAAGTCTCGAGTCTCTGAGCTAGAGTCCAAGTCAAGTCTCGAGTCTCTGAGCTAGAGTCCAAGTCAAGTCTCTGAGCTAGAGTCCAAGTCAAGTCTCGAGTCTCTGAGCTAGAGTCCAAGTCAAGTCACAAGTCTCTGAGCTAGAGTCCAAGTCAAATCCCAAGTCTCTGAGCTAGAGTGCAAGTCAAGTCTCAAGTCTCTGAGCTAGAGTGCAAGTCAAGTCTCAAGTCTCTGAGCTAGAGTCCAAGTCAAGTCTCAAGTCTCTGAGCTAGAGTCCAAGTCAAGTCTC
>NW_025737498.1:0-3409 GCF_021292245.1 Micropterus dolomieu
TACAAGCACTGCTCCAACCACTACAAGCGCTTCTACAACCACCACTGCTGCTTCAACCAGTACCGGTGCTGTTCCAAGTACAACCAGTGCTTCTCCAACTACAACTGCTGCTCCAACCACCACGAGCACCCCTCCAACCACAACTACTGCCGCACCAACCACAATCTCCTCTCCAACCACCACGACTACTGCTCCAACCACCACAGTCACTCCAACCACTACGAGCGCTTCTACAACCACCACGAGCACCCCTCCAACCACCACAGTTGCTCCAACCACTAGTAGTACTTCTCCAACTACAAGCGCTGCTCCAACCAGCAAGAGCGCGTCTACAACAACCACTGCTTCTTCAACCGGTACCGGTGCTGTTCCAAGTACAACCAGTGCTTCTCCAACTACAACTGCTGCTCCAACCACCACAGTCGCGCCAACATCTACCAGTGCTTTTCCAACTACAAGCGTTGCGCCAACCAGCATGAGCGCCACACATACTACAAGCACTGCTCCAACAACCACCAGCGCTTCTTCACCCACCATGAGCACCCCTCCAACCACCACTGCTGCTCCAACCACTACTGGTGCCGCTCCAACTACAAGCGCTGCTCCAGCCACCACCAGCGCTTCTACAACCACCACGAGCACCCCTCCAACCACAACTACTGCCGCACCAACCACAATCTCCTCTCCAACCACCACGACTACTGCTCCAACCACAGTCACTCCAACCACTACCAGTGTTTCTCCAACTACAAGCGCTGCTCCAACCAGCACTAACGCCGCACCACCTATAAGCACTGCTCCAACAACCACGAGCGCTTCTACAACCACCACGAGCACCCCTCGAACCACCACAGTCACTCCATTCACTAACAGTACTTCTCCAACTACAACCGATGCTACATCGAGCACTAGCGCTGCTCCAACCATAAGCACTGCTCCAACCACCACTGCTGCTCCAACATCTACCAGTGCTTCTCCAACTACAAGCGTTGCGCCAACCAGCATGAGCGCCACACATACTACAAGCACTGCTCCAACAACCACCAGCGCTTCTTCACCCACCATGAGCACCCCTCCAACCACCACTGCTTCTCCAACCTCTACTGGTGCCGCTACAACTACAAGCACTGCTCCAACCACCACCAGCGCTTCCAACCACTACCAGCGCTTCTACAACCACCACGAGCACCCCTCCAACCACAACTACTGCCGCACCAACCACAATCTCCTCTCCAACCACCACGACTACTGCTCCAACCACCACAGTCACTCCAACCACTACCAGGGCTTTTCCAACTACAAGCACTGCTCCAACCACTACAAGCGCTTCTACAACCACCACTGCTGCTTCAACCAGTACCGGTGCTGTTCCAAGTACAACCAGTGCTTCTCCAACTACAACTGCTGCTCCAACCACCACGAGCACCCCTCCAACCACAACTACTGCCGCACCAACCACAATCTCCTCTCCAACCACCACGACTACTGCTCCAACCACCACAGTCACTCCAACCACTACCAGCGCTTCTCCAACTACAAGCACTGCTCCAACAACCACAAGCGCTTCTACAACCACCACTGCTGCTCCAACCACTACTGGTGCTGCTCCAACTACAAGCGCTGCTCCAACCACCACGAGCACCCCTCCAACCACAACTACTGCTGCACCAACCACAATCTCCTCTCCAACCACCACGACTACTGCTCCAACCACCACAGTCACTCCAACCACTACCAGTGCTTCTCCAACTACAAGCACTGCTCCAACAACCACAAGTGCTTCTACAACCACTACCGGTGCGGCTTCAACTACAAGCACTGCTCCAACCACCACAGTCACTCCAACCACTACCAGGGCTTTTCCAACTACAAGCACTGCTCCAACCACTACAAGCGCTTCTACAACCACCACTGCTGCTTCAACCAGTACCGGTGCTGTTCCAAGTACAACCAGTGCTTCTCCAACTACAACTGCTGCTCCAACCACCACGAGCACCCCTCCAACCACAACTACTGCCGCACCAACCACAATCTCCTCTCTAACCACCACGACTACTGCTCCAACCACCACAGTCACTCCAACCACTACGAGCGCTTCTACAACCACCACGAGCACCCCTCCAACCACCACAGTTGCTCCAACCACTAGTAGTACTTCTCCAACTACAAGCGCTGCTCCAACCAGCAAGAGCGCCACATCAACTACAAGCACTGCTCCAACCACTACAAGCGCTTCTACAACTACCACGAGCACCCCTCCAACCACAACTACTGCCGCACCAACCACAATCTCCTCTCCAACCACCACGACTACTGCTCCAACAACCACAGTCACTCCAACCACTACCAGCTCTTCTCCAACTACAAGCACTGCTCCAACAACCACAAGCGCTTCTACAACCACCACTGCTGCTCCAACCACTACTGGTGCCGCTCCAACTACAAGCGCTGCTCCAACCACCACCAGCGCTGGTCCAACCACTACCAGCGCTTCTACAACCACCATGAGCACCCCTCCAACCACAACTACTGCCGCACCAACCACAATCTCCTCTCCAACCACCACGACTACTGCTCCAACCACCACAGTCACTCCAACCACTACCAGTGCTTCTCCAACTACAAGCACTGCTCCAACAACCACAAGTGCTTCTACAACCACTACCGGTGCCGCTTCAACTACAAGCACTGCTCCAACCACCACAGTCACTCCAACCACTACCAGGGCTTTTCCAACTACAAGCACTGCTCCAACCACTACAAGCGCTTCTACAACCACCACTGCTGCTTCAACCAGTACCGGTGCTGTTCCAAGTACAACCAGTGCTTCTCCAACTACAACTGCTGCTCCAACCACTACAGTCGCTCCAACCACTACCAGTGCTTCTCCAACTACAAGCGTTGCGCCAACCAGCATGAGCGCCGCACCAACTACAAGCACTGGTCCAACAACCACCAGTGCTTCTACACCCACCATGAGCACCCCTCCAACCACCACAGTTCCTCCAACCACTAGTAGTTCTTCTCCAACTACAACCGCTGCTGCAACCAGCACTAGCGCTGCTCCAACTACAAGCGCTGCTCCAACCAGCATGAGCGCCGCATCAACTATTAGCACTGCTCCAACAACTACAAGCGCTTCTACAACCACCACTGCTGCTCCAACCACTACCGGTGCCGCTCCAACTACAAGCACTGCTTCAACCACTACAATCGCTTCTACAACCACCACTGCTGCTCCAACCACTACCGGTGCCGCTCCAACTACAAGCACTGCTTCAACCACTACAATCGCTTCTACAACCACCACTGCTGCTCCAACCTCTACTGGTGCCGCTCCAACTACAAGCGCTGCTCCAACCACCACCAGCGCTGGTCCAACCACTACCAGCGCTTCTACAACCACCAC
>NW_025737499.1:0-669 GCF_021292245.1 Micropterus dolomieu
GAGAGACCAAATCTGTTTGGGGGAGCTGAATGAGTTCCCCTTTGATAGGGACTCACTACACTCCTGCACAACAGTGGACTTGGAGAAGAGCTTTTATTATCCATTTATTTTTTGTGAGTTTTATTTTAACAAATGCACTCCGCTTTGAAGACATTTTAACAGAGACACTCACTGACATGGACAAGCTGAAAACCATTTTATACCTTTAATTTATGACGTTATCTGTAATGCATTTTAAACACTTTTTTTAAATGTTGTTTTACAGAGAACATTTATCTATTTATTTACGTGTTGTATTTTAAAAGGTAACTTGGAATTGACATATTATGAATCATGTTTGAATTGAGTGTCAATAAAAAAATTTTTCTCAAAAGAAAAAAAAATCAATCAAAATGGCCAACACGGTGGAGGAACCGCAGCGTAGAAAGGATAAAAGAAACTAAAACACCTAAAAAGGAAGTAAGAAAACCTGCTACAACTGCTAAATCGGTGAATAAAACACACTTACCTTCTCGTCTTTGGTCTGGTCAAGGTGGTAGTCCGGCAGAGGACAGGTAGGCAGTCCTCGGGACCAATCAATTCCTTGTTGCAAAAGGTTTTCAACTACGGCAAAGTTGAAATTTTATTCACAAGGAATGAGGTGAATCTCCTCCCAGAAAAGCTGGTGAC
>NW_025737500.1:0-1057 GCF_021292245.1 Micropterus dolomieu
AGTCTGGAGAGATAATAGAAGATGAAATAGAGATAAAGACAGCAGACACAAAAGAAAAACATGTCATGAAACAACAATTCAGTGATTCAAGGTGGACTAAGCACAACTCCAACATCAGTTCATCATTAACAACAGAACACATCTTTCTACCAGCACAGACTGCAGCAAGTTCACCAGCACATTTCCATTTAATACTCTGTCACATGGGGCTGTGCGATATGATGATTAACATCATCTGATGACAGAAAAACATCTCTGGTTTAAAATGATGTTCTATCATTTCATCAGAATCAGAAATACTTTATTGATCCCCGCGGGGAAATTCTTTTGTCACAGTTCCTCACATTGCACATCAAAGTATAAAGGAAGAGAAATAATAAGAGAAAGTTGGTCAATAGCAGATAAAGGAATAAACAATTTAAAATAAATATTAGAATATAAATCAGAGTGTGGAAAATGTAAAGTGTTTCAGGCTGTATGAGAGAAGTTTACTGATAAATAATAATAAATAACAATAATTAATACAGATAGTGTTGAATGTATTAAAATCCTTAACCTTGGACAGAGAGTAGAGAATACTGCACATCAGTGTCTGAAATATTTCACTACAAGCTCTGTTACTGACTAACCGAGTGTGGGACTCTCTGAGGGAGGAGTTAAAGAGTTTGAAGGACTTCCTGTGGCGCTCTGTGGTGCACGTTGAGTCTTGCACTGAAAGTGCTCCTGTGTTTGACCATCACTACAGGTGCTGGTCATATAATTAGAATATCATCAAAAAGTTGATTTCAGTAATTCCATTCAAAAAGTGAAACTTGGATATCATTCATTCATTCCACACAGACTGATATATTTCAAATGTTTATTTCATTTAATTGTGATGATTAAAACTGACTTCAGTATCTCTGAAAATTAGAATATTACTTCAGACCAATACAAAAACAGGATTTTTAGAAATGTTGGCCAACTGAAAAGTATGAACATGAAAAGTATGAGCATGTACAGCACTCAGTACTTAGTTGGGGCTCCTTTTGCCTGAATTACTGCAGCAATGCGGCGT
>NW_025737501.1:0-1037 GCF_021292245.1 Micropterus dolomieu
ACACAAAACCACCACAAACAGACACAAAACCACCACAAAGACACACAAAACAAAAGAAACTTAAAACCACCACAAAGAAACACAAAACCACCACAAAGACACTCAAAACAAAAGAGACACAAACCTACCACAAAGAAACTTAAAACCACCAGAAAGACACTCAAAACAAAAGAGAACAAAACTACCACAAAGACACACAAAACAAAAGAGACACAAAACCACCACAAACAGACACAAAACCACCACAAAGACACACAAAACAAAAGAAACTTAAAACCACCACAAAGAAACTCAAAACAAAAGACACACAAAGCCACCACAAAGAGAAATAAACCCACGAGAAAGACACAGAAAACAAAAGAGACACAAAACCACCACAAACAGACACAAAACCACCACAAAGACACACAAAACAAAAGAAACTTAAAACCACCACAAAGAAACTCAAAACAAAAGACACACAAAGCCACCACAAAGAGAAATAAACCCACGAGAAAGACACAGAAAACAAAAGAGACATAAAACCACCACAAAGACACACAAAACAAAAGAGACATAAAACCATCAGAAAGAGACACAAAACAATAGAGAGACAAAACTACCACAAACAAACTTAAAACCACCAGAAAGACACTCAAAACAAAAGAGACATAAACCACCACAAAGAGACACAAAACAAAGAAACATAAAACCACCACAAAGACACACAAAACAAGAGAGACATAAAACCACCACAAGGAGACACAAAACAAAAGAGACATAAAACCACCACAAGGACACACAAAACAATAGAGAGACAAAACTACCACAAACAAACTTAAAACCACCAGAAAGACGCACAAAACAAGACACATAAAACCACCACAAAGAGACATAAAAACACCACAAAGACACCACAAACAGACACAAAACCACCACAAAGACACACAAAACAAATGTGACATAAAACCACCACAAAGACACACAAAACAAAAGAGACACAAAACCACCACAAAGACACAAAAAACAAAAGAGACATAAAACCACCACAAAGACAC
>NW_025737502.1:0-709 GCF_021292245.1 Micropterus dolomieu
AATAAACATTTTTGAACTGCAACCTCCTCGCCTTGCCATTGTCTGCATTTGGGTCCTCACCTCAGTCTGCACTCAGCTCCCCGACCCGTGACACTTTACTATGAATGTTCTGCCTCTACTAGTAGAACCACCTCCCTCCTCTTGTCCCCTTCTAGTAGTAAACCTTCCCTCTGGAGGACCTCTAACCTTCCAGTGTCATGTTACGTCAGGCAGGGAGCAGATAAAGCAAGGATTCAGACAGAGTGCGAATTATACAGTGACAATCGAGGGGTCAACTTTTTTCCAGGTCGTAAAGGAAACCGCAGGCGTTTGCCTCAGTGAACTGAAGTCTTACAATCTCCTTGCTTGTTTAACGTAATGTCTGCAGTCTGTAGATGAGGATGAATCAAGTTCACCAGTTCATGGGTGCCACAAACAGGAGTCACCAAGTATTGTAGAAAGTCAGACCCACACAATGCTGAACCAGAACCAAAGACACTATCATAAAATACAGTCTGCATTATCATCTCTAATTCATAATTCTTATCATTTTAACTTTCAACTTACTTACTAGCTCATGTTAACTGTGAATGAAATGTAATCTGCGTTCAATAAAGTAGTAGTCATACATGTGAAACAACAAACCTGGATTTGAACATTTTTCAGTTACCTAGCCAGGTAAAACTCCCAAATTCCAGAGTGAAAACAAATGGCGTGCTTATTGTAAAAC
>NW_025737504.1:0-1164 GCF_021292245.1 Micropterus dolomieu
TTCGCTTCGCCTTTGAAAAACGGCAGAGGGCGCTTCGGTGAAAGGAGATCTTTTGAACGTCTCTTTAGGAAACAGCAGAGGGCGCTGCTGCTGCTGCTGCTGCTTCTTCTTTTTCTCCCTATCCTGTACACAGTGCTGTGTAAATGTTACATCGTGTTTAGAAGGCCCGTCTTGGGTGTGCAAAGGCAGCTTACGGCCATTCCGGCCTGGGACTGCCCGATCTCGCCTGATCTCGGAAGCCAGGCTTGGCAGGGCCTGCTTAGGCCTTGGACGGGTGACCGCCTGGGAATACCCGGTGCTGTAAGCCTTTTTCGCTTCGCCTTCGAAAAATGGCAGAGGGCGCTTCGGTGAAAGGAGATCTTTTGAACGTCTCTTTAGGAAACAGCAGGGGGCGCTGCTGCTGCTGCTGCTGCTGCTTCTTTTTCTCCCTATCCTGTACACAGTGCTGTGTAAATGTTACATCGTGTTTAGAAGGCCCGTCTTGGGTGTGCAAAGGCAGCTTACGGCCATTCCGGCCTGGGACTGCCCGATCTCGCCTGATCTCGGAAGCCAGGCTTGGCAGGGCCTGCTTCGGCCTTGGACGGGAGAGCGTCTGATCCTGGCTAGGGACTTCCAGGCGGACTGGATCCTTTTCCTGAATGTCCACCCAGGAATGAGCGTCTGTTTGTGAGTGAGGACCTCCGGCTGAAGGTGGCCTTGTCGCTGTACCCATACCCGGGAACGGGTGCCTATTCCTGTCTGTGGACTGCCAGCGTGAACGGTGTCCCGGTTCCTGGATGTTTATCCAGGAATCAGTGCCTGTGGATTCCAAGTGACTCTGGAGCACCTTGGACATTATGGGCAGAATACGTTTTTTGTCAATTAGCCGTAGAACATCTTTTGAAGGGCCGTTTGGGGGTGCCTGAGTGGCTTACAGCCACCCAGCTCTGGGAGCGTCTGATCTCGGAAGCTAAGCAGAGCAGGGCCTGGTTAGTACTTGGACGGGTGACTGCCTGGGAATACCCGGTGCTGTAAGCCTTTTTCGCTTCGCCTTCGAAAAACGGCAGAGGGCGCTTCGGTGAAAGGAGATCTTTTGAACGTCTCTTTAGGAAACAGCAGGGGGCGCTGTTGCTGCTGCTGCTGCTGCTTCTTTTTCTCCCTATCCTGTACACAGTGCTGTGTAAA
>NW_025737505.1:0-580 GCF_021292245.1 Micropterus dolomieu
ACTTGCACATTATCAGACTTGATTTATGGAGTTGCGTGGGCTACCCGACTGCTTGTTCCTAATGCATCGGCCTCCTCCATCAACCATAGAGAGAAGATTCAACACTGCACTCTACAGGCTGGAGCTGGAATTTCAATTCTCAGAAAAAAAAAGAATTTAAATTAAAGCTGCAAGCAGCGTTGGGCGGGCCCTCGCACTTGTAAGAGCGTCCGCGCGTGAGCCGGCCGAGTTGCATATTCTGGAGCTCTGCCGGTGCGGCTGTGAATTTCCTACGCGGTTCCGACGCCGCATGAATGTGCTATATGTCACTTCCTGTGTCCCCTATGTGGAGCTACATAGCACTTGCCGCTATGAATATAAATCGGTATTGGTGTGTAGATGTCTGCGGGGTGGGAGAGTTAACAAGCACGTAAAGTTTGTTTCAGATGTGAGCATGTACACTGAACAATAATGTACCCAAACAATAAAATAAAATCCTTTTATATTTCCCTGCCTTGTTGTTTATGTGTACATACAGAGGAAGAATGTGAGAACAGCACACATTTCATCTTTACTGTGTGTTAGAGCATGGGAGAACAGT
>NW_025737506.1:0-521 GCF_021292245.1 Micropterus dolomieu
TATGTACATTCTAACAGTGAAAGACAGAATCCCAAAGAAAATTCCAGAAAATCACATCATATGAATTTATAAAAATTGATAACCATCTGATGAGGAAAAACAAGTATTTGACCCCCTGGACAAACAGCAAGTATTCTGGCTCCTACAAGCCAGTTAGTCTTTCTTTAAGACACAGCCCCAATCCCAACCAATTATCTACATCAAATACACCTGCCTCACCTCGTTACCTGTATAAAAGACACCTGTCAACACCCAAACAACCAGCATCCAACATCACCACCATGGGCAAGACCAAAGAGCTTTCTACGGACATCAGGGACAAGATTGTTGATGAAATGATCAACTGTCGGTGCAGTTATCAGGAAATGGAAGAAGCACCACACCACCGCCAACCTCCCTCGGTCTGGGCCTCCACACAAGATTTCGCCTCGTGGGGTGTCCCTGATCATGCGAACGGTGAGGAATCATCCCAAAACCACAAGGGGGGAACTGATGAATCAACTGAAGGCAGCTGGGACCAC
>NW_025737507.1:0-483 GCF_021292245.1 Micropterus dolomieu
AGTCTAGTTCTGTAGGCTACACAATCATGGGGAAGACTGCTGACTTGACAGCTGTCCAAAAGACGACCATTGACGCCTTGCACAAGGAGGGCAAGACACAAAAGGTCATTGCTAAAGAGGCTGGCTGTTCACAGAGCTCTGTGTCCAAGCACATTAATAGAGAGGCCAAGGGAAGGAAAAGATGGGGGAGATTCACAAAGAGTGGACTGCAGCAGGAGTCAGTGCTTCAAGAACCACCACGCACAGACGTATGCAAGACATGGGTTTCAGCTGTCGCATTCCTTGTGTCAAGCCACACTTGAACAAGACACAGCGTCAGAAGCGTCTCGCCTGGGCTAAAGACAAAAAGGACTGGACTGCTGCTGAGTGGTCCACAGTTATGTTCTCTGATGAAAGTAAATTTTGCATTTCCTTTGGAAATCAAGGTCCCAGAGTCTGGAGGAAGAGAGGAGAGGCACAGAATCCACGTTGCTTGAAGTCCAG
>NW_025737508.1:0-340 GCF_021292245.1 Micropterus dolomieu
CTCCGTGACGCATTATCTAAAGATATAGTTTCCCTTGATGGCATCGCCCTGGCCTCCAGCACCACTGTGAGGAATCTTGGAGTTATCTTTCATCAGGATATGTCGTTTAAGTCTCACATTAAGCAAATTTCAAGGACCGCCTTTTTTCACCTACGTAATATTGCGAAAATCAGGAACATCCTGTCTAAAAATGATGCAGAAAAACTAGTCCATGCATTTATTACTTCTAGGCTGGATTACTGCAATTCATTATTATCAGGTTGCTCGAAAAAGACTCTGGTTAAACGGTGGTTTTGCACGGCGCTCCCTTTGATCCACCTGGCAAATGTCCGCTTACTGG
>NW_025737509.1:0-748 GCF_021292245.1 Micropterus dolomieu
GATGCCCCCAACCCCCGACAAGCACGCAAGCCAATAATGACCTACAGATGAGCCAATCAACACTACCCCGCTACCAATCTAACTAGCGGCACACAACATCCAAGTAATGCGCTGCGCAGGAGAGATGCCAGCCGGCGCAAACCGCCCCCATCCCCCCGCAGCCAGAGAGACCACAGACCCCACCCACGGCTACACCGTGACCCACGCTGCACGTTCACCACCGGACCGAAACACACCACAAGCACCCCCCCCCCACCAACCTCCACCGCCAGTTTTATACTGTATAAGTTGTAGATTGGGATTTGTAGTCATTCTAAAGGTATTTACACATATCTGCATCCAAAAGTTTTGGTCTGGACTAATGGATAGATCTGTCTCCCACTTTAAGAATGGGAGAGAGATTGAACTATCTGTTTTTAACAGTAACATGTATACTTTTGATAACAGTTTTGGAGGCGAGAGTTTAAGAAAGTCTGTTATCATTGGAGGTAAATCTAAGTCCATTATTTTATCCTTAAATCTAGCCTGAATTATGGATTTAAACTGTTGAAATTCCAGAAATCTATTATGGCTAATTCCAGATTGTGCCACTAGATCCTGGAATGGAATAAAGTTACTGCCTTGCATTACATGCTCTAGATGTCTTATCCCTTTGTCATACCACAGTGGGGAATTTAGTGTTTTCTTATTTTGCAGGATGTCAGGATTATTCCAGATTGGGGTAAATCTGCATGGGATAGGTGAAGAC
>NW_025737510.1:0-397 GCF_021292245.1 Micropterus dolomieu
AAGAGCAGGGATACCATGGTCCTTAAACCAGGTACTGGTAGCTTTGGCACTGTGTGCAGGTGCCAAGTCCTGTTGGAAGATGAAATCTGCATCTCCATAAAGTTGGTCCAGCAGCAGGAAGCATGAAGTGCTCTAGAACTTCCTGGTAGACGGCTGCGTTGACCTTGGACCTCAGAAAACACAGTGGACCAACACCAGCAGATGACGTGGCACCCCAAATCATCACTGACTGTGGAAACTACAACTACACTGGACTTCAAGCAACGTGGATTCTGTGTCTCTCCTCTCTTCCTCCAGACTCTGGGACCTTGATTTCCAAAGGAAATGCAAAATTTACTTTCATCAGAGAACATAACTTTGGACCACTCAGCAGCAGTCCAGTCCTTTTTGTCTTTAG
>NW_025737511.1:0-507 GCF_021292245.1 Micropterus dolomieu
CCGGGTACGTGTGACTCTGGGTCGTTCTGACCCCGGGTACACGTGGCTCTGGGTCGGTCTGACCCCGGTCACACGTGGCTCTGGGTCGGTCTGACCCCGGGTACACGTGGCTCTGGGTCGGTCTGACCCCGGTCACACGTGGCTCTGGGACGGTCTGACCCCGGTCACACGTGGCTCTGGGTCGGTCTAACCCCGGGTACACGTGGCTCTGGGTCGGTCTGACCCCGGGTACACGTGGCTCTGGGTCGGTCTGACCCCGGTCACACGTGGCTCTGGGTCGGTCTAACCCCGGGTACACGTGGCTCTGGGTCGGTCTGACCCCGGGTACACGTGGCTCTGGGTCGGTCTGACCCCGGGTACACGTGGCTCTGGGACGGTCTGACCCCGGTCACACGTGGCTCTGGGACGGTCTGACCCCGGTCACACGTGGCTCTGGGTCGGTCTGACCCCGGTCACACGTGGCTCTGGGTCGGTCTAACCCCGGGTACACGTGGCTCTGGGTCGGTC